>NC_135399.1:4595451-4895451 GCF_051989625.1 Stigmatopora argus
TTATGTCGAGACCGGCGTAACCCAAGGACTCCCTGTATAAATTGGATTATATTGGTTGGTTCCAAGGAATTTAAGCATTTAAATATTGTCATCGTCTCCTATAGTACTTGTTGGCGACCCCCAGCTCATCTCTATACAGGAACATGCGCAACTCTGACAGACCTGAGGAGATATACAGTTCAGTCAATGTCATTGCAGAAGAAAGCCCTGTGAGGTAGTAGAAGTCCCTGGAGCATATTTTATGTTATTTTTTAACTGACGCAAGAAGGAAATGCCACAACGTTGATGCACTTAATCATCAGCTGCCATTGACAACAATAAACGTCTATCATTGTCAGTAGCAGCCAATAAGCAAAAGGAACATGCAACACCTATTATAAATGACCTTTTTGTGAACAATGGTTTCTCAAAGTATTGCAGGAGTATACACAAACCAGCAATTTCTCCGGCCTGGACTTGAACCCAGGACCCCAGAGCTGCGAAGTCGACACACCAACCACTCCTATTTGAAAAAAAATAACATTTCTGTTTTTGTACCGGGCGTTTCTCTTCTGAAATTTAATGCCAATGTACATTTTCTTTAAAGCATGTCAATTATGAAAACCAATTGAAACACTATAGAGAAAAGGCAAATTCATTTCCATAACACAACTCAATATAAGGAAAGTGCTTTACACCACATGAAAATCCCAAAACCCAAATAAAAAGACAAAAGTCCCATTATTTAAAAACAAAAACATTTGACACAGTATTCTTCTCAATGTTGTTTAATTGACAAAACTGTTTGAGCATAGTTCAGACCTTCAGGTAACCTGTTTCAGAGGTGAGGAGCTTAGTAAGTGAATGCAGCTTGTTAGAATAATGATTCAAACCTTTTAAATCATTATTAGTAATATTTAATTAAAAAAGGAAAAACATCTCTCAACATTTCTGGTTACACTTGCAAGGAAAATGCCATGTGACGTCGTCTTAGTCCCCAGTGCATTCTGACGAGCGGCATACTCTTCGGTCCATTTAGCAGCACATAACCAAAACATTCAACTGTTTTGAACAATTGTATAAGCTCAACCGAATAACATCATGAAGGTTATAAAAACACTGTCACAACAATCTGTTTTTATCGGAACACCTGCGTAAGAATTTGCACAATAAGCAAAACAACGGCATTATTATTTGCACCAGTAAGCATAATAATTTCATTATTAGGTAAACAAAGCAAAGCAGTTTAATGTAAACAAAGCAGTATTTTCAAATCTGCTGGAGTCTTCGTCATAACATTTGGTAGAAGTGTCCGTAACGCCTTCGCCCTTGAAGAGTCGACTGTGCAGGAAAAAAGTCCATCTTCCCATGACTTGATTTATAGCATTACTACTTATTGAAAAATGCTTACAACACATATAGAATATTCATAATAATTCTAACACAGCTTTACCCTGCTTGATTCTTGTAAAACAAAGCAGATTGGTTCTGGACGCCATTAGGGTACATTATTGTATATGTATATTAGAAATTATATGCACCAATGAACTCTGAACATTTGTTTTTGTGTTATTCATTTTCCCAACCAACCATTCATGCTCACACTCATACCTAGGGTCAATTTAGAGTGCTCAACCAGCATACCCTGCATGTTTTTGGAATGTGGGAGGAAACCATAGTTCCCGGAGAAAACCCATGCAATCCTAGGGAGAACAAACAAACTCCACACAGTGTGGACCGACCTGGGATCAAACTCACGACCCCAGAACTTAGCACTTGGTCGTCTAAAGCAGAGGTGGCCAAGTCCGGTCCTCGAGAGCCCCCTACCAGTCTCTTTTTCATGTCTCTCCACCAACACACTTGAATCAAATAATTGGGATCGGTATGAAGCTTGTGGACAGCTTGCTGATGAGTTGATCATTTGATTCAGGTGTGGTAGACGAGGGATACATGGAAAACAGACTGGATAGGTTTTACCAATCTTTCTTTTTCAAGACTCGCGAACACGAGCTTTCTTCACACACGCTGTAATGATAAACCAAAATGTTGAAGGTAACATTTATTTTTGTAAATTGAAATTTAAGGTCGGAGGAACCAATACATTGGCTGACATAGACTTTTTGTCTTGAAAGTCTGATAAAAGACTTGTGCATTTTAATCTGGATTCAGTGTTCCAAAGAAGCAGGTTGGAGGCACTGCTGGGATTTGAACCCAGGATCTCCTGTTTACAAGACAGGCACTTTGACCAGCTAAGCCACAGCACCCTTTCATTCCAATTTGCAATTGCTGTATCAAAAATCAAGGTTTGTTAAGACAGTACTTTTTTTTTTAATTCAAAAGTTGCAAACTTAACTTGAGGAAACCCACCAACTTTGATAATTATGGGTATCAAATACTTCCAAATATGGAGTTGTTCTCGATGGCAAGCTCGTTTTGGCAATTACGTTGACTTTTCAATCAGGGGCTTGAGAACAATGCATGGTACCAGTCCCCAGCCCAGACTTTGGAATGTTCGCTATACTGTTATCTCTAATCCTATATTACCAGAGCTAATAAAAAATCCAAAGATAAATGTGGAAATTGCAGAACAGAGGTACACAATTTGAAAAGCAAACACAAGGATTGAGTATAGAAAGCAAAATATAAAGTGTGAATACATACGTAACAAGATCCATGATCAGTGTGAGTAAATTCAAAAGGTTTATCGGCTGGGGAGAGTATGCATTTGACTAAATAACATTCATTAATTTGCCGGTCTTTTGGTGGCCGTCTTTTGGTCGCCGGTCTTTTGGTTGCCCCGACCGCAACAACGGGCGACCAAAAGACCGGCGACCAAAAGACCGGCAACAAAACAAGGTGAAACAACACGGTCTACGCATCAATAAAAGCCAACAATGGCCATGAGCAGTTTCACTGAGCCGATGTGTGAGTGTATAAGAGTTTGTATGTACATGAGTTGTCCCTTTAGGAAGGTACGTCCGTCAGGGTCTTAGCAAGTTCTCGAACAAAAAACAAAAAAAGTCCGGGAAATTTGGAGATTTTCTTTAGCCTAATAATTAATAGGGCATTAAGTATGACTAAATAGTAATTCGCAGTTTGTATTTAGGGAATTTGAGCAACGATTTAAATGGTAATTATCACTTACCTTCCGGAAGACTAAAAGATCGGCGACCAAAAGACCGGTGACCAATCGACTGTGTACCATTTTATATTATTTTTAACAACACAGTGTCTCTGTGGCGCAATTGGTCAGTGCGCTCGGCTGTTAACTGAGAGGCTGGTGGTTCAATCCCACTCAGGGATGTTTGTCTCGGAGGAATTTCACTATTTGTTGTAGTGCTTTGCAATAAAATACAACGGTATGAATTTATTACCCGTTGCTCTGTACTCACGCCTTCCAGCAGATCCGTGGATATCGTGTCTCCCCGCACCGTTCTTGGGTCCTGTTTTTGAGCATTGCAACAGCAAAAATCAAAGAAGTGTTGGAGAAATTTCACGAAACTTTTTGTCTTCGTAGAAAAAAAGCACATCCATAAAGTGTTCACGAGTCGTGCGATTGTCCACTTTGACGACGTTTGTCTGTTGCATTATATAAACATTGTTAAAAGTCATCAAAGGCAATCGTCTTTGGATAGTTTTTTTTCTTCATAAAGTCCGTCACCCAGAACGCCTGAAGGGCAACTTAAATCTAAACAGGTAAAAACCAGTAGCGACTAATAAAATGGGTGAAAAATTAAATTCCAAAGAAATCATAAAATGTTAATGTTCGTTGTTGTTTAATGTTGTTGTTTGAATTCTTAATGTTGCGTTATAAGACGTGTGTTCATGTGTTCGTGTGGTTGTCAGGTCTTGTTAGGGTTTTGGGTGGATGTGTCTGTGTGTGTCTGTGTTTGCTTCACGCCTCTTGTGTCACGGACCCTCTGAAACGAATTAGAGAATTTACATATAAAGTACTGCTCTACTTACAAAATTTTCAAGCGACGAAAAAAGTTCTGGAACTAATTAAATTCGTAAGTAGACATATTAATATAATGGGATCACATGTCAAATCGGTGTGCTTCTTGCAATCCTGGTGAGATGCATGAACCACCCTGTGTTTCAATATGTCTTTTGTGTCTTTCTCTGTCTCCCAAAACCCCCAGAAAAGAAAACGAGCATGTGGCGTTGTAGGAAGGTGAAGAGACAATGGTAATACCATCATTTTGAAATTTTGTGGGTTCATTGAAGTTGAGTCTAAAACAATGTCAACAAATACTTGCGTTACCGAGCCTTTATTTTTGATACGACAAAGGAAGATTGGTATAAGGTATCATAGGAATGGGTGCTGTGGCTTAACTGGTCAAAGTGCCTGTCTAGTAAACAGGAGATCCTGGGTTCAACTCCCAGCAGTGCCTATAATGCATGTCCATTTTATCTATCCAGCTTTTTATCAAAACATTTTTCCACTAATGGAATTTAAAGCTGAAGTGATGTTTACTTTAGCTAGTTTTATTTTGTTTAGAAAGACACAGTGTCTCTGTGGTGCAATTGGTCAGTGCACCTGGCTGTTAATTGAGAGGTTGGTAGTTCAATCCCACTCAGGGATGTGTATCTAGGGATATTTTCACTATTTGAGTTGCTGTTGTGCTTTCCAACAAGATACAGCAGTACAATAATTTATTACTCATTGTTATATACTCAGTATATCCAGTGGATGCGTGGATATCATGTCTCCCTCACAGTTCTTCGGTCCTCCTTTGGATTCCAGGTTGGTCCTCCCATGTAGAGTTTGCATCTGGACCTGTGATGGTTTTCTCTGAGTACACCTGTTTCCTCCCACATTCAGAAAGGATTTATGCTGGGCGCCACCTCGTGGTGTAGATGTTCACTCGCCTAACAACAGTGCGGGCAGGGGTATGCTCAATTCCCACTGGTGGTGGTATGAATGTGAGTGTGGATGGTTATCTGTCTCTCTGTATACCCTACGACTGATGGGCGAACATTCTAGGGCAGACCTTGGCAATCCAGTCCTCAAGGACCGCTGTGGGTGCATGGTTTTGTTCCGATGTCTTTACCCTCACAAGGGTAAAAGGGGGTGCTGGAGCCAATACCAAATGACTTGGGACCGGAGGTGGTGGAGAGCGGATCGCAGGGTATGAGGACAGTGACAACGATTCACCCTCACTCTCGTACCTCGTGGCAATTTAGAGTGTTCAACCAGCATACCCTGCATGTTTTTGGAATGTGGGAGGAAACCATAGTTCCCGGAGAAAACCCATGCAATCCCAGGGAGAACAAGCAAACTCCACAAAGTGTGGACCGACCTGGGATCAAACTAACGTCGCTTGGCCGTCTAAAACAGGGGTGGCCAGGTCCGGTCCTCGAGAGCCCCTTACCTAGTCTGTTTTTCATGTCATTCTCCACCCAACACACTTAAATCAAATAATCGGGATCGGTAGGAAGCTTCTGGACACCTTGCTGATGAGTTGATCATTTGATTCAGGTGTGGTAGACGAGGGAGATATGGAAAACAGACTGGATAGGGGCTCTCGAAGCCCAGACTTGGCCACCCCTGGTCTAAAGTTTTACCAAGCTTTCTTTTTCAAGGCTCGCGCACACATGAGCTTTCTTCACACACGCTGGAATGATAAACCAAAATGTTGAAGGTAACATTTTTTTTGTAAATTGAAATTTAAGGTCAGAGGAACCAATACATTGGCTGCCATAGACTTTTTGTCTTGAAAGTCTGATAAAAGACTTGTGCATTTTAATCTGGATTCAGTGTTCCAAAGAAGCAGGTTGGAGGCACTGCTGGGATTTGAACCCAGGATCTCCTGTTTACAAGACAGGCACTTTGACCAGCTAAGCCACAGCACCCTTTCATTCCAATTTGCAATTGCTGTATCAAAAATCAAGGTTTGTTAAGACAGTACTTTTTTTTAAATTCAAAAGTTGCAAACTTAACTTGAGGAAACCCACCAACTTTGATAATTATGGGTATCAAATACTTCCAAATATGGAGTTGTTCTCGATGGCAAGCTCGTTTTGGCAATTACGCTGACTTTTCAATCAGGGGCTTGAGAACAATGCATGGTACCAGTCCCCAGCCCAGACTTTGGAATGTTCGCTACACTGTTATCTCTAATCCTATATTACCAGAGCTAATAAAAAATCCAAAGATAAATGTGGAAATTGCAGAACAGAGGTACACAATTTGAAAAGCAAACACAAGGATTGAGTATCGAAAGCAAAATATAAAGTGTGAATACATACGTAACAAGATCCATGATCAGTGTGAGTAAATTCAAAAGGTTTATCGGCTGGGGAGAGTATGCATTTGACTAAATAACATTCATTAATTTGCCGGTCTTTTGGTGGCCGTCTTTTGGTCGCCGGTCTTTTGGTCGCGGTCTTTTGGTCGCGGTCTTTTGGTCGCCCCGACCGCAACAACGGGCGACCAAAAGACCGGCGACAAAACAAGGTAAAACAACATGGTCTACGCATCAATAAAAGCCAACAATGGCCATGAGCAGTTTCACTGAGCCGATGTTTGAGTGTATAAGAGTTTGTATGTACATGAGTTGTCCCCTTAGGAAGGTACGTGTGTCAGGGTCTTAGCAAGTTCTCCAACAAAAAACAAAAAAAGTCCGGGAAATTTGGAGATTTTCTTTAGCCTTATAATTAATAGGGCATTAAGTATGACTAAATAGTAATTCGCAGTTTGTATTTAGGAAATTTGAGCAACGATTTAAATGGTAATTATCACTTACCTTCCGGAAGACCAAAAGATCGGCGACCAAAAGACCGGTAACCAATCGACCGTGTACCATTTTATATTATTTTGACCAACACAGTGTCTCTGTGGCGCAATTGGTCAGTGCGCTCGGCTGAGAGGTTGGTGGTTCAATCTCACCCAGGGATGTGTGTCTGGGAAGAATTTCACTATTT
Organism: Stigmatopora argus; assembly: GCF_051989625.1. NCBI lineage: Eukaryota > Metazoa > Chordata > Actinopteri > Syngnathiformes > Syngnathidae > Stigmatopora > Stigmatopora argus. The sequence continues at coordinate 4,602,358 of NC_135399.1, forward strand.
GAATTGTTGTAGTGCTTTGCAATAAAATACAACGGTATGAATTTATTACCCGTTGCTCTGTACTCACGCCTTCCAGCGGATCCGTGGATATCATGTCTCCCCGCACTGTTCTTGGGTCCTGTTTTTGAGCATTGCAACAGCAAAAATCAAAGAAATGTTGGAGAAATTTCACGAACTTTTTGTCTTTGTAGAAAAAAAGCACATCCAGAAAGTGTTCACGAGTCGTGCGATTGTCCACTTTGACGACGTTTGTCTGTTGCATTATATAAACATTATTAAAAGTCATCAAAGGCAATCGTCTTTGGATAGTTTTTTTTCTTCAAAAAGTCTGTCACCCAGCACGCCTGAAGGGCAACTTAAATCTAAACAGGTAAAAACCAGTAGCGACTAATAAAATGGGTGAAAAATTAAATTCTAAAGAAATCATAAAATGTTAATGTTCGTTGTTGATTAATGTTGTTGTTTGAATTCTTAATGTTGCGTTATAAGACGTGTGTTCATGTGTTCGTGTGGTTGTCATGTCTTGTTAGGGTTTTGGGTGGATGTGTGTGTGTGTCTGTGTGTGTTTGCTTCACGCCTCTTGTGTCACGGGCCCTCTGAAACGAATTAGAGAATTTACATATAAAGTACTGCTGTACTTACAAAATTTTCAAGCTACAAAAAAAGTTCTGGAACTAATTAAATTCGTAAGTAGACATTAATATAATGGGGTCACATGTCAAATCGGTGTGCTTCTTGCAATCCTGGTGAGATGCATGAACCACCCTGTGTTTCAATATGTCTTTTGTGTCTTTCTCTGTCTCCCAAAACCCCCAGAAAAGAAAACGAGCATGTGGCGTTGTAGGACGAAGGTGAAGAGACAATGGTAATACCATTATTTTGTGGGTTCATTGAAGTTGAGTCTAAAACAATGTCAACAAATACTTGCGTTACCGAGCCTTTATTTTTGATACGACAAAGGAAGATTGGTATAAGGTATAAAAGGAATGGGTGCTGTGGCTTAGCTGGTCAAAGTGCCTGTCTAGTAAACAGGAGATCCTGGGTTCAACTCCCAGCAGTGCCTATAATGCATGTCCATTTTATCTATCCAGCTTTTTATCAAAACATTTTTCCACTAATGGAATTTAAAGCTGAAGTGATGTTTACTTTAGCTAGTTTTATTTTGTTTAGAAAGACACAGTGTCTCTGTGGTGCAATTGGTCAGTGCACCTGGCTGTTAATTGAGAGGTTGGTAGTTCAATCCCACTCAGGGATGTGTATCTAGGGATATTTTCACTATTTGAGTTGCTGTTGTGCTTTCCGACAAGATACAGCAGTACAATAATTTATTACTCATTTTTATATACTCACAGTCCAGTGGATGGGTGGATATCATGTCTCCCTCACAGTTCTTCGGTCCTCCTTTGGATTCCAGGTTGGTCCTCCCATGTAGAGTTTGCATCTGGACCTGTGATGGTTTTCTCTGAGTACACCTGTTTCCTCCCACATTCAGAAAGGATTCATGCTGGGCGCCACCTCGTGGTGTAGATGTTCACTCGCCTAACAACAGTGCGGGCAGGGGTATGCTCAATTCCCACTGGTGGTGGTATGAATGTGAGTGTGGATGGTTATCTGTCTTGGCCACCCCTGGTCTAAAGTTTTACCAAGCTTTCTTTTTCAAGGCTCGCGCACACATGAGCTTTCTTCACACACGCTGGAATGATAAACCAAAATGTTGAAGGTAACATTTTTTTTGTAAATTGAAATTTAAGGTCAGAGGAACCAATACATTGGCTGCCATAGACTTTTTGTCTTCAAAGTCTGATAAAAGAGTTGTGCTTTTCAATCCAGTACCAGCATGCTTTTGACTCTGGATTCAGTGTTCCAAAGGAACAAGTTGGAGGCACTGCTGGGATTTGAACCCAGGATCTCCTGTTTACAAGACAGGTACTTTGACCAGCTAAGCCACAGCACCCTATCATTCCATTCTGCAATTGCTGTATCAAAAATCAAGGTTTGTTAAGACAGTACTTTTTTTAAATTCAAAAGTTGCAAACTTAACTTGAGGAAACCCACCAACTTTGATAATTATGGGTATCAACTACTTCCAAATATGGAGTTGTTCTCGATTGGAAGCTCGTTTTGGCAATTACGCTGACTTTTCAATCAGGGGCATGAGATCAATGCATGGTATCAGTCCCCAGGTCAGACTTTGGAATGTCTGCTACGCTGTTATCTCTAATCCTATATTACCAGAGCTAATAAAAAGTCCGAAGATAAATGTGGAAATTGCAAAACAGAGGAACACAATTTGAAAAGCAAACACAAGGATTGAGTATAGAAAGTAAAATATAAAGTGTGAATACATATGTAACAACATCCATGATCAGTGTGAGTAAATTCAAAAGGTTTATAGGCTGGGGAGAGTATATACATTTGACTAAATAATATTCATTAATTCATTTTCTGAATCACTTATCCTCACAAGGGTAAAAGGGGGTGCTGGAGCCGATACCAAATGACTTGGGACCGGAGGTGGTGGAGAGCGGATCACAGGGTATGAGGACAGTGACAACGATTCACCCTCACTCTCGTACCTAGTGGCAATTTATAGTGTCCAACCAGCCTAGCATGAATGTTTTCTGAATGTGGGAGGAAACAGAGGAAACCCTCATAGGCCCAGATGCAAACTCTACATGGGAGGACCAACCAGGAATCGAAACCAAGACGCAAGCACTGTGAGGGACACACGTGCTAGTTCATATCACATGCTTGTGATATCCACGCACCCGCTGGACCGCGTGAGTACATAACAATGGGTAATAAATTCTTATTCCGCTATATGTGATTCAAAGCACAACAACAACTCAAGGAGTGAAATTCTTCCTAGACAAACATCCCTGGGTGGGATTGAACCAGCAGCCTCTCAGTTAAGAGCTGAGCACACTGACCAATTGCACCACAGAGGCACTGTCTTTTATAACAAAATACAACTAGCTAAAGTGAACATCACTTCAGCTTTAAATTCCAATAGTTGAAAAATGTTTTGATGAAAAGATGGATAGATAAAATTGACACAGTTTATAGGTACTGCTGGGAGTTGAACCCAGGATCTCCTGTTTACTAGACAGGCACTTTGACCAGCTAAGCCACAGCACCCTTTCCTCCTGTGGCTGATCCCAATCTTCCTTTGCCGTATAAAAATTAAAGGCTCGGTGACACAAGTATTTATTAACATTGTTGCAAACTCAACTTCAGCCATTTTCTGTTCTGGAGGATTTGGGGGAGAGGAGAGAGGGAGACACAGAAGACATACTGAAACTCAGGGTGGTTCATGCATCATGCTGTGACAATGACATTTCCCGAATACGGGAATAAAGTCATCCAATCCAATCTCACCAGGAGCTTTATTGCAAGAAGCACACCGATTTGACATCTGACACCACTATATATCTTCTTTTCAGCAGGCAAAAGTGGACTTTAATTTTAATATTAGTGGGTGTGTTTCAGTTGAGAAGAAACTTCCAGATATGGAGTTGCTCTCCATGGTAAGCTGGCAATTACACTGACTTTTCAATCAGAGGCTTGAGAACAAAGCATGTTACCAGAACCCCAGGCCAGTTTGTAATGTCCACTACTCTCTAACCCTATACCACCAGAGCTAATAATAAGGGTCATGAGTCTTAAGATAAATGTGCAATTTGCAGAACAGAGGAACACGTGTAGAAAAGCAAACACAAGGTATGAGTATAGAAATTTGAGTGATAATACAATTATGATCCATGATCACTATGAGTAAATTCAAATGGGTTATAGACTGGTGAGTGTACATTTGACTACATAATATTCATTCATTCATTTTCTGAACCACTTATCCTCACAAGGGTCAAAGGGGGTGTTGGAGCCAATACCAAATCACTTGGGGCCAGCGGCAGTGGACACCCTAAATTGGTGAACAGCGGATCGCAGGGTACGAGGACACTGACAAACATTCACATTAACGCTCATATGTAGGGGCAATTTAGAGTGTCCAACCAGCCTAGTATGAATGTTTTCTGAATGTGGGAGGAAACAGGAGTACTCAGAGAATACCCTCACAGGCTCAGATGCAAACTCTACATGGGAGGACCAACCAGGAATCGAAACCAGGACGCAAGCACATGATATCTACGCACCCGCTGGACCGCGTGAGTACATAACAATGGGTAATAAATTCATATACCGCTATATGTGATTGCAAAGCACAACAACAATTCAAACAGTGAAATTCTTCCTAGACAAACATCCCTGGGTGGGATTGAACTACTAGCCTCTCAGTTAACAGCTGAGCGTGCTGACCAATTGCACCACAGAGACACAGTGTCTTTTGGAATAAAATACAACTAGCTAAAGTGAACATCACTTCAGCTTTAAATTCCAAAAGTTGAAAAATGTTTTGACGAAAAGCTTGATAGATAAAATTGACACAGTTTATAGGTACTGCTGGGAGTTGAACCCAGGATCTCCTGTTTACTAGACAGGCACTTTGACCAGCTAAGCCACAGCACCCTTTCCTCCTGCAGCTGATACCAATCTTCCTTTGCCGTATCAAAATTAAAGGCTCGGTGACACAAGTATTTTTTAACATTGTTGCAAACTCAACTTCAGAGAACCCTCCAAGTTTCAAAATGATGGTGTTACCATTGTCTCTTGACCCAGGTCCTACAACGCCACATGCTCGTTTTCTGTTCTGGGGGATTTGGGGGAGAGAGGGAGACACAGAAGCATACCTGTCTACCTCTGCCGATAACTGCCCTTATAAATGATTATGATTCCCCTTACAAACCCCAAAAAAACCTTACAAACACTGTACGAGTCGTACGGTGTTTGTAAGGTTTTTTGGGGGTTTGTAAGGGGAATCATAACCATTTACAAGGGCAGTTATCGGCAGAGGTTGACAGGTATGCAGAAGACATACTGAAACTCATGGTGGTTCATGCATCATGCTGTGACAATGACATTTCCCGAATACGGGAATAAAGTCATCCAATCCAATCTCAGCAGGAGCATTATTGCAAGAAACACACCGATTTGACATCTGACACCACTATATATCGTCTTTCCAGCAGGCAAAAGTGGACTTTAATTTTAATATTAGTAGGTGTGTTTCAGTTGAGAAGAAATATCCAGATATGGAGTTGTTCTCCATGGTAAGCTAGTCTTGGCAATTACACTGACTTTTCAATCAGAGGCTTGAGAACAATGCATGTTACCAGAACCCCAGGCCAGTTTGTAATGTCCACTACTCTCTAACCCTATACCACCAGAGCTAATAATATGGGTCATGAGTCTTAAGATAAATGTGTAATTTGCACAACAGAGGAACACGTGTTGAAAAGCAAACACAAGGTATGAGTATAGAAATTTGAGTGATAATACAAACATGATCCATGATCACTATGAGTAAATTCAAATGGGTTATAGACTGGTGAGAGTGTACATTTGACTACATAACATTCATTCATTCATTTTCTGAACCAACTATCCTCACAAGGGTCAAAGGGGGTGTTGGAGCCAATACCAAATGACTTGGGGCCAGCGGCGGTGGACACCCTGAATTGGTGAACAGCGGATTGCAGGGTACGAGGACACTGACAAACATTCACATTAACTCTCATATATAGGGGCAATTTAGAGTGTCCAACCAGCCTAGCATGAATCCATTCATTCATCTTCTATAACGCCAATCCTCGAAAGGGTTGCGGGGGTTGCTGGAGGCTAACACAGCTGCCATCGGGCGATAGGCAGACTACATCCTAGACCAGACCTGGGCAATTAATTCCACAAAGGGCTGCAGTGGGTGTAGGTTTTCGTTCAAACCCATAAGAGCAAACCTTTCCACCAATCTGGTATCTTGGAAGTGCAATCAGTGGATTGCAGTCAGGTGCTTCTTGTTTCAGCAGAAATCCAATTAGTTAAACTGTCTGTGCTGGATCGGTCGGAACAAAAACATGCACCCACAGCGGTCCTCAAGGACCAGATTGCCAAGCTCTGCCCTAGAATGTTCGCCCATCAGTCGTAGCGGTTACAGAGAGACAGATAACCATCCACACTCACAGTCATAAATACCACCAGCGGAAATTGAGCACACCCCTGCCTGCACTGTAGTTAGGCGAGTGAACATCTACACCACGAGGTGGTGCCCAGCATGAATCCTTTCTGAATGTGGGAGGAAACAAGTGTACTCAGAGAAAACCATCACAGGTCCAGATGCAAACTCTACATGGCATACCTGTCAACCTCTGCCGATAACTGCCCTTATAAATGATTATGATTCCCCTTACAAACCCCCAAAAAACCTTACAAACACCGTACGAGTCGTATGGTGTTTGTAAGGTTTTTTGGGGGTTTGTAAGGGGAATCATAATCATTTATAAGGGCAGTTATCGGCAGAGGTTGACAGGTATGACATGGGAGGACCAACCTGGAATCAAAAGGAGGACCGAAGAACTGTGAGGGAGACATGATATCCACACATCCACTGGACTGTGAGTATATAACAATGAGTAATAAATTATTATACTGCTGTACCTTGTTGGAAAGCACAACAGCAACTCAAATAGTGAACATATCCCTAGATACATATCCCTGGGTGGGATTGAACCACCAACCTCTCAGTTAACAGCCAGGTGCACTGACCAATTGCACCACAGAGACACTGTGTCTTTAAAATAAAATAAAACTAGCTAAAGTGAATATCACTTCAGCTTTAAATTACATTAGTTGAAAAATGTTTTGATAAAAAGCTGGATTGATAAAAGAGACATGGATTATAGGCACTGCTGGGAGTTGAACCCAGGATCTCCTGTTTACTAGACAGGCGCTTTGACCAGCTAAGCCACAGCACCCGTTCCTTCAGTATTTTATACTAATCTGCCTTTGCCGTATCAAAAATAAAGGCTCGGTAACGCAAGTATTTATTGACATTGTTGTAAACTCAACTTCAATGAACCCACCAAGTTTCACAATGATGGCATTACCATTGTCTCTTCACCTTCTTCCTACAACGCCACATGCTCGTTTTTTTTTCTGGGGGTTTTGGGAGACAGAGAAAGACACAGAAGACATTGAAACACAGGGTGGTTCATGCATCTCACCAGGATTGCAAGAAGCACACCGATTTGACAAGTGACCCCATTAAATTCATACGTCTACTTATAAATTTAATTGGTTCCAGAACTTTTTCCGTAGTTGAAAATTTTGTAAGTAGAGCAGTACTTTATATGTAAATTCTCTAATTCGTTCCAGAGGGTCCGTGACACAAGAGGCGTGAAGCAAACACACACACAGACACACACACACATCCACCCAAAACCCTAACAAGACATGACAACCACATGAACACACGTCTTATAACGCAACATTAAGAATTCAAACAACAACATTAATAAACAACGAACATTAACATTTTATGATTTCTTTGGAATTTAATTTTTCACCCATTTTATCAGTCGCTACTGGTTTTTACCTGTTTAGATTTAAGTTGCCCTTCTGGCGTGCTGGGACTTTTTGAAGAATAAAAACTATCCAAAGACAATTGCCTTTGATGACTTTTAATAATGTTTCTATAATGCAACAGACAAACGTCGTCAAAGTGGATGATCGCACGACTCGTGAACACTTTCTGGATGTGCTTTTTTTCTACGAAGACAAAATTTCGTGAAATTTCTCCAACATTTCTTTGATTTTTGCTGTTGAAATGCTCAAAACAGGACTCATGAAAGGTGCGGGGAGACACGATATCCACGGACCCGCTGGAGGGCGTGAGTACATAGCAACGGGTAATAAATTCATACCATTGTATGTTATTGCAAAGCATTACAACAATTCAAATAGGGACATTTTTCCCAGACACATATCCCTGGGTGGGATTGAACCACCAGCCTCTCAGTTAACAGCCAAGTGCATTGACCAATTGTGCCACAGAGATACTGTGTTGTTCACAATGATATAAAACTAGCTAAAGTCAACATCACTTCAGCTTTAAATTCAATAAGTTGAAAAATGTTTGGCGGCCCAGTGAATGAGTGGTGAGCGTGTCGGCCTCACATTGGGGGACCTGGGTTCAAATCCAGGTCGGCCCACCTGTGTAGAGTTTGTATATTCTCCCCTGGCCTGCGTGGGTTTTCTCCGGGTACTCCGGTTTCCTCCCACATTCTAAAGACATGCATAGGCTGATTGGACACTCTAAAATTCCCCCCTAGGTATGAGTATGAGCGTGAATGGTTGTCCATCTTCTTGTGCCCTGCGATTGGCTGGCCACCAATTCAGGGTGTCCCCTGCCTCTGGCCCAAAGTCAGCTGGGATAGGCTCCAGCATCCCCCGCGACCCTAATGAAGATAAAGCGGTTCAGAAAATGAGATGAGATAAGATCAGATGATTATTTATTGAGTATTTATCTGTTCATTTGTTTGTTGTTGATATTTGTGTGCTTCCCTACTTATTTATGTTGTTGCCTACTTATTTATTACTACTTATGTATTGATTATTTATTATTAGTATTGATTATTTATCTGTTTGTTTGTTGTTGTTTGTGTACTTCCCTACTTATTTTTGTTGTTGACTATTTATTTACTAATGTATAGATTTTTTATTATTATGATTATTCATTGAATATTTATCTGTTCATTTGTTTGTTTGTTGTTGTTGCTTGTGTACTTCCCTACTTATTTAATTATTACTTACGGATTAATTATTTATTATTAGGATTATATATTGATTATTTATCTGTTCATTTGTTAATTTGTTGTTGTTATATGTGCACTTACCTATTTATTTATGTTGTTTACTACTTATTTATTTATTATGTGTTACTTATTTATTGATAAATATTTTTTTCATGTATTGTTATTATTTCTTGATTATTTATTTGTCTGTTTGTTTGTAGTTGTTATTGTATAATGACAATAAAAGCATTCAATTCAAATTCAATGCAATATCAAATCGACCTCTCTGTTTTCCCGGATCGGCTTGTAATGTCTGCCCCTTTAACTTGACGTGTGGTGGAGTAAGTGTTTGCAAAGAGACATTTTTATGAGAGCTGGATACAATTCGAAATTAAATCATGGATGCCTGGTTGGTTTGAAATATTTAACCAACGATGTATAATCCATAAATAAGGTAAGTTTAAAAAAAAGGTTCAAAATGGGGCAAAAATAAGGTTGTGAGCATCCGGTTGATTAGCATAGGAGCCTTGACAGAAGCTAGCAGGTACAAGTGACAAGTGTCTAGCTATTTTAAATGACAATTGTACTCTAGGTGAAGCTTTAAGTCACTATTTGCACCACTGCAGTTGCGAGTATTTGTTTTATGGACCGTTCACTGCGAGGACTCATTTGTTTTCAAATAAGGCTAGAAAGATCTAGCCGATGTTTGATACATATTCAACCCCACTCATGTACTCCGTAATGTTTGTCACGCCATTGTGGTCACATGACGAGGCGAGTAGCGTGATGCACTTCTGCAATTTTCTTGACATTTGATGAAAGCAAATGACATGATCTGTAATGTTTGGGCAGTTCTTGAAAGAGTAAGTAAAATATAATGGTTTCTTGCAATGCATTGATGACCGGGTTGGTCAATTTATGGGGAAGGAAGTTGGTTCGTAATAGAAGTGTGTTTATATCGGTTCCTGGTAACGATCTCATCGATCTTCCCTAGAGATTGTAGCGTTTTTTTAAATAAACTTTTATGATCGAGTTTGTGTACGTGTCTTTTTTCTTTTCTTTTTTCCGGGCGTGGGGGCGTCTTCACGCGAGCGTAATTTACTTTTTTCAAATAATTCAGTAAAACACAGTTCTCAGCATCTCATTTTCTGAACCGCTTCATCCTAAGGGGCGGGGGTGCTGTAGCCTATCCCCGTTGACTTGGGGCCAGAGGCAGGGGACACTCTGAATTGATAACCAGCCAATCGCAGGGCACCAGTAGATAAACAACCATTCACACTCGTACCATTTTTGAAATATAAAGATGTTTGGTGTTCTTTCTGCTGCTTGCTTGTAGGAGTAGTATATACTCACATTTTCCACCTCCCTTGAAGGACACTGCAGGAGATGGCCTCCGGGGACAAGTCAGTGCCATCGTCCTCATCGGACTGGAGTGTTGAACCAACTGTCATCTCACCTACAAGCCCTTCCCATTTGACCCACTTCAAGCCACTCACGCCAGAGCAGGAGGAACCCCCACTGCGATCAGCATATAGCTCCTTTGTCAACCTGTTTCGCTTCAACAACAAAGGTCAGAGACCATGTCACAAATTTGCCATAACCATTGATGCTCCATGTCCAATGATAATCTCTGCATAAATTCATTGTATCTATACATATTACTATTTCTGAGAATGTGTGCGCGTTAGTGTGTTTGTCCATTAACATCGGACAAAATGGAGACAACACCGTACAGCCGATTTGGATGCGGATTTGAACAGAAAATTGCAAATGTATGACTTTAGGATGTTACTGCACTCAATGTCTGAATTCGGGCCCCAGTTTAAAAAAAAAAAACATTTTTTCTAACTTGGAGTCGCATTTTTATGATCAAAAAGTGCAACTTTGGGCTCATTTTTTCCATACATGCAAAAAAAATCGACAAAAATTACTAAGTTCGCAGGTTTTACGGCTGCATTTAGCATCTAACAAGCAGAGGGGCCCGGCTTCTGTTACTTCAATTGGTGCTTCATGTCCCGGTGAAGATCAAGTATTGGTTTCCGTTTCAGCTCCTTCAAAAAAACGATTAGTCCAGGCATGGTCGGGAAGTTTGAGGGTAGCCTTTTACAACTTTGGGTCATTTTTTCTGGTACACGCAAACCCAACCGGACCAATAATTCTCTGCTTTTCCATAGTACAATACAGAGACCAATAAGGAATGTTGGCCCGGGGGCGATTGTGCAAACATGGCTTCGTACCGGCCAATTTTGTTTTGCATCAACCTCATTACGGAGACCCAGAGAGGACATACCGTATTTACTTGCATATAAGTCGCCCCACGTATAAGCCGCACCCTTTAAATGGCCTTAAAATTGTTTCACTTTACAATATCTTGCGAATAAGCCACTCCCTGATTCACAATTTTCACTTCTATACAAATGTGTTACTTTGAAGGGAAAAGAATGCTAGTCTTATTTTAAAATATTCAACTGAGAAGACTAACTTTAGAATACTTCCTTTTTGAAAGATTTAAAAAAAAATCAGAATTGGCAAAGATATAAGACATTTTTTTCTCAAGATTGTTCTTAAGAGCCTTTACGTACAATAGATGACATTTTAGCAGTGGCGGTCGGTGCATTTTCTTGTAGCGCCTTCAACGTATCAATCCAACCCTCAAAAACTATTTTATGGCTATAAAACCTCTACTGCAGCTAGAGCTGCGACACAAAAAAAAAATCAATAAATCAATGCACAAAAATGGGGTAAAATCCACTTCCTAGCAGCAGTTCATGATTAAATACAAATACTGGAGCTTTTCAGACGTTAAAACCAGGCCAGGGGGGCGATTTTCCCGGGAAAAGACAGCGATGAACGTCAATGGCGTACGGGCAAACATTGCCCGAAAATGGGGTAAAATACAGCCGAAAACAGCATTTATTGATTAAATACAAATATTGGAGCTTTTTAGGAGTATAATTTCTCCGGTAAAAAGACAGCGATGAACGTCGATACGTCCATACGTGAAATGACAAAAATGCACTAAAATTAGGTAAAATCCACTTCCTAGCAGCATTTATTGATTGAATACCAATACTGGAGCTTTTGAGACATTACAACCAGGCCAGGGGGGGGTGATTTCCTCGGGAAAAGACAGCGATGGACGTCAATGGCGAAATGGCAAAAATTAAACTAGGGTAAAATCCACATCCTAGCAGCATTTAGTGATTAAATACAAACACTGGAGCTTAAATACAAACACTGGATCTTTTCAGATATCAGAACCGGGCCCACAATTGAAATATTATTTAGGAATATAGCCATATTATACTCACCAAAAATTCTTTTTAACTGTACACAATATCCATCCTCTCTTTATTCCTTCTTTTCTATCGCCATCGAAGCTAATGATGAAAGTTGAGCCGGTCCTGTCATATTTCCGGCATTGTGGGTGGAGTTTGCGATCTCTTGGCCCGCCTACTAGACAATAATAGTTGGTGAAAGCAATGATGTATCCCAGCCAGCAAAATGCTAACTCCTATGAAAAATCATTGTGGGGTTGCCAACTCGAAATCTGATTGGTTAAAAGCAACAGTCTTGTTTAATGCAGCAGACCCCGCAGAACTGATTGTGAAGGCTTTGAGGCAGATCTGATCTGGCAACAAATAATGGCTGAAATGTGATTGGTTAAATGCTTCAATATGAAAACACACATCTGGAAGCAATGCAACCAGGGGGAAAAGGAATGAAAGGAAGCTAACAGAGCATTTGGAATAATAAGTATTGATGGACAAAATATAATATGATTCAGATATTTCTTAGGCCAGCAGAGAAGGCCTTGAAGGCCCTGACGGGCTGCCACTGCATTTTAGTGTTTATTTTTACTTTTAAAGGGGAGTAGAACATAATTAATCATGGAGTGTTGTCATTCATGTGTGGTTACAGAGGATGCCCGTCCTGCCTCCACAGTTTCAGACAAGCTGGATGATCCACCCCTTTCCACTCAGACGGAGAGTCGAAGCTGGTCATCCAGCCCTTCACATTCCAGTTCAAGATCGCAGCGAAAGTCGCACCCGGATAACATCAGACGCACCTCCACTGCCTCTGGTACTACACACAAAAATGTAGATAGCGTTGAATTACTCCTGTGCTTCAGACTTTGACTGCTTTTATTCATAGTTTTTAATTCACTGCTAATTTACTTCAAATATTCTTAGTTGGAACAACTATGATACTCCTTCATAACCTATACGCATAGACTTTTACAACTGTATGTGCAATACATAAAAATACATACAGCATTGGGCCGAATATAAGATGAACTCCCCCCATAATTTCAAGACTCCGATGGTTCTTCTGTCTTCTGATTCCAGTGGACAGAGCAGGTCAGGGCACTTGCTCATGTTATCATTTGATTTACTTGGCAAGACAAAAATGACCGTATTTTCACACTTATAGGGCGCACTTAAAAGTCTACAATTTTCTCTAAAACGGTCGATGTGCCCAATCGGTTGAACTCAAAAAGCTTGTCTGTGCACTAACCTCAATTTTTGTATGGCCCTAGCCACTTGAGTGACTGGTTTTATTTCTTGCCAGCATGCTACTTATTGCGATCAACCCAGCGTACGTTCACCCTAAAAACAGCCCCCCCCGCGCATTCCAAGCATTACGGTAAATCCATTCAAAACATCCCAGGGGAGTGGCAAGGCATTTGACTTCTGTGCGCTTGCAACGCTTTTAACCCTCAAAAACACTCTCAATACTTAAATACTTAAATAAACAGCATATCAGAGCAATGCCTGGCGTGAATGACAACACAATGCAGATGTGAACGCTTGGAAAATGGACTGAAGCCATGGATCGAACACAATTTAACAGCTTTGCTAATGAATGGCCAATATTGTAGTTCGGGCAAGCACAAGTTACGTGATGATTTGGAATGAATTGTCGATGCCGATATAACAGCGGGGAGAATCAAAGGCTTGGGAGTGATGCATGTCCGAGTTACAATGGATTGTGGATGACTGGGATCAGGTAACGGCCAGCATTGTTGTTTGAGGTTTCTCCAAAGCTGGAATCAAGTTCCCGGAATACACAACTCTGACTGACAGTGGAGCCTAGCATGTTAAACACCCAACTCTTTATATCAGAGTGTACATTTGACCTCAATAATGCATTATCAAACGTAGTTTTGCTCATGCTGTCTTTAAAAAAACACTAACACGCTAGTGCCAAGCCTAACATACACTAGCAGCTAGCATAACATACACTAGCGGATAGCATAACAAACGCTAGCCTAGTGCCATGCTAGCGCCTTGTCGGACGAGGCGTCCAATGTATTGACAAAAAACAGAAAATATATATGCCCTCTCACACGGTGCGTTTTATAAGTGAAAATAGGGTATTTTTTTCCAGGCCCTGGCTGTAACAACTCTACACACAGTAAGGGGTTGTTTTTGTACATGCATGTGTGTGATGGATGCCTTGTTTTTAACAATAATGTAGTACGTTCGGTTTGTTCACTAACTAGATGTTAATTTTTCAAAATTTGAAAAGGACTTAATTTTCAACACAGAACATGCATTATATTTCCTCATACAACCACTGGCATTGTACCTCAGGGGTGAAATATGTTCTAATATCCAAACAGTTTTTACTCTAGGAAATAATTTCACATGAACAAGGCAAGTTTCATTTTGAAAGTCTAGACTTTTATGTTAGACAGTCACTTTCTGGTATTCATACATAACAATAAATAATACTAAAATCTTTAAAAAAAATAGGTAATTCTTAAAAAATGTAAAAAAAAATGTACAATTTTCCAAAATTAGTTAAATTAGTTTTCTTAATTATTTAAGAAAACGCAAAGCAAGTGTTGCTTTTATCAAAAAATAATCATCTTCATAAAAGCAGTGAAACTTAAAAAAAAACATTTATTCAACCAGGAAATAGCCCATTTAGATTAAAAATCTTTTTCTCAAGTTTCGGTGACCAAGAGGCAGCAGCCTTGACTGACAATTGCAACGTCAAAATGTTACGTGACAGCAAATAGTTAAAATTTATATACAATTGAATTTACATTCAAATGAGATAAAATCCTTTACAGGTTAAGGAGGTTGTCATGTGAATTACCATACAAACAATTTTATACATATACAGTCATACTTATACTTATGAATGCCTCTAGTAGGTGCGTAATGTTCAGGTTACGAAATCTTTAATATGCAAATGAGTGCCTCGAGATACGAAAAAGATCCAAGTTACGAAATCCCCCAAAAAGTAAATGCATTCCTTAGCCGTTATTTTATTTTGTAAATATTGTCGTGGATGCATTGAGTCTCACTTTAGAACCTCGCTCTATAATCTGCTGGGCTCTCATTGGCTGTCTCACAACAACCCTCCATTTTTCTTTGCCCCATTGTCTGCTTAAACTTATGCTTGGAAGAAGCTGTGAAGGTAAATCCAAAATCCAAATAGGTAAGAAGCAGTGGCGATAAATATAATGGGTGAAAAATTAGATGCCAAGAAATCACGAAACACTAATGAAAAAGATTAAAAGTTCAATGTAATGTTTTTTTGAATTCTTAATTTTATCTTCACTAGATTGTTTGTGTGCTCTCTGCCTCTGTTGCCTAATGATAGCTTCCTCTTGTTCCCCTGCGTTTCAAAACAGATAGATTTTTGTATGCTTGTTATTCATTTTAAGACATTACATAATAAATATTTTTCTTAGAATTTTCTTGGGAAATTGGGATACTTTGACCAATTTTAAAGGGTTTTGTTGGTAGTTGTGTGAGGACCGTGGAACGAATTAGAGAATTTACATATAAAGTACACCTACTTACGAAATTTTCAAGTTACAAAAAGAGTCTTGGAACCAATTAATTTTGTAAGTAGATATACGACTGTATGTTCATTAATATGTGCCGTCCCTTATTAAATAAACGAAACTCAAACTCAAAAAGTATGTGAAGCCCATTGGTCAATGACTTCTATCTACAAGCGCTAATTGGGGCCATTCAACATGGAGTTCAAGTCATATGTAGAGTTAATCGATTCAAGCTACCCTGTCCTTTTTTAAATAACTGTTCAGAATGAGTATTGTCTGATGGGAACCATGCTCAGCACCAATGAGCTCGCATAAGACCTTGAAGCAAGAATTGTTGAACTACATAAGGGGATACAAAAGTATTTCTAAAAGCCTTGATGTCCATGTCTTAACAGTTAGAAAGATCATCTTAAAATGGAGGGATTTCAAGACAGTTGCCACTCCCTCCAGGCAAGGTTGTTCTTCAAAGTTGACTGCCACCACAAAGTGCAAAAGGGTTAATTAACCTCTGCTGACCAAAAAAATACTGCAATTTCAAGTTTGCAAAAGACCACGTTGATGTTCCACAGCAGTTCTGGGATGATATTCTTTGGAGAGATTAAATAAAAATTAAATTATTTGGAAGCAAAACACAACGTTTGTTACATGTGGAGTAATAGTGGTAATAGTGAAATATGGTGGAGGAAGCATCATTGTTTGGGCCGGTTTGCAGCCTCAAAGGCCTGGCTGGATTACTGTCATCAATTAAAAAAAATGAATTCCAAAATGTACCAAGATATTTTGCAAGAAAACATAAGGTCATCTGTCCTCTGGCTGAAGCTCAAACGAGGATGTGTTATTCAACAAGACAACATCCCCAAACATATAAGTAAATCAACAACAGAATGAATCACACAAAAGAAATTACGACTTCTGGAGTGGCCAAGTCATTACGGACCTAATTGAGATTCTGTGGCATGACCTCAAGAGAGCCATACACACCAACCAACCAAAAGTATTGCTGAAGTGAAACAATGTGAAGAGGCATCGTGCACTTCTGATCTGCAACTGTAGGAAAGGTTATTTCTGGAAAAGAAGAGTCAACTAGGTATTAAATGTTAATGTTCACATACTATTTTCACCCTCTATGTATATTAACATCTTGTCTTTTTAAAAAAAACACCAAAACATTTTTAAGAGTATTACTTTAGGAGAATGTATGATGGTATTGTTGTGACTTAAATTAAAATTGCAAAACATATCATCACCAATTAATGCACTTATTCTTGCCACTGTTTGTAACAGCTGAAAGGCACCATCAAGCCTTAAATCTACGTAAATAAATCTGAAGACCGGAATAAATTCATATTTTATGAAATCTAAACGTTGTTTTTTTCTTTTGCTTTTGTGCAATTGAGTTTTTTTTGTGTGTGACTTTGCTGTCTATGTTAAATTCACTTTTGATTAAATAACTTCAATTTGGTAGCAAGTTTCGCATACACTCAGGGTATTTCATGTTGGGACAGGTGCTCAACTCCAATCTAACCTCTTACATCTACTGTAGAGGAATTATGAAACCATGGATGTGCTATAACTGCAGACTAAGCTTTAAAGAATGTTTGTGTTTGTTTCATTTGTAATCCATTGGGGTGGTGTTTAGAGCCACTACAAAACACACTAGTGCAGGGGTCGGGAACCTTTATGACAGAGAAAGCCATGAACAATTCATATTTTCAAATGTTATTCTTTGAGAGCCATACTCAGAATTTAAAAGTAAAAATACATAAAAATGTCTGCCCACTTTCACCACTTTTAAATTACAAAAAGACTGACAACATTGTCGCACCGTTGCTAATCAATGATTATCAATGGGAGTATGCATGCAGAAGAGTCTAATGAAAATAAAATGTGTTTAAAGCGGCGGCAGAGAGTGTTGATGTAATGGTCCTATTGGTGCGTTTGGGTCTCGGCTCTCTCATTAACGATTTCCATATTTTAGCTCACAGGTTAGCGGAGAGCCATATGCACGCATCAAAATAGCCACATTTGGCTCCCGAGCCATAGGGTCTCTACCCCTGCACTAGTGGTTGTGTCGTTATCCCAAAATTGATAGACCTGAATTTTCATGTGCCAAATGATTGGTTTCAGTTAGTTATTCATGTGTATATTTGTATACAAACACTTTCCAGATAGCAGCAGAAAGTCGGATACCCCACTAAACAATCATGACCCACGGACAGCTGTCCAGCTCCGCACTGCACTAAAACGGCTCAAGGAAATCATGGATGGAAAGAGTCAGGTATCCCAGCCTTCCCAAAAAATTGCATTAATCCCTGCATTTAAATTGGATTGGATTGGATAACTTTATTCATTCCGTATTTGGGAAATTTCATTGTGACAGTAGCAGGAAGGGGGAATGCAGACACAGAAAAAAACACACCATACTTTACACCAGGGGTCTCGAACTCAATTTACCTGGGGGCCGCTAGAGGCCGAGTCTGGGTGAGACTGGGCCGCATCAGGATTTCCACAAGAAAAGCACTGATAAAACTTTCCAACGTTATCAAATATCTTTATTTTTTAACAAAAAATAATGAATTAAATAAATTAACTTAAAGATGAATAAAAAATAAATCAATCAGTAATATAAAACCAAATAATACTAATGAGCATACAGTAGATATACACTGGCTGGCTAAGTAGAGAAAATGAATTATTTTTATTCCGTTTCAAATGTCTGTATTAACAGCTCTTTAACCTTTAACTTTCTGAACTTGAATGGAACATTGAACATGAAATATTCTGAACACGGCTTCTTTTGCCTACTCCTTGCTGCTAGAGACCTGGCAGCGCTTCTTCTCACATAGTCACATTTGGCTTGAGGGAGGAAGCAGTGGAGACCCTCAGTAGAGCTTGAAGATGCTCATCAGTAAGTCTGGACCTGTACTTGGACTTATTGAAGTTCAAGGTGGAGAAGAGCTTCTCACACAAGTATGTGCTCCCAAAAAGGCACATGGTCCGCTTGAACCTTCGGGAAAGTTCAGGGAAGCTGGGGGTCAACTCTCTCAAAAATTGCCCAAGCTTGTCTGCTTCTCCACTCACCTCCCTGAACTTGGCTTTGAGTGCAGAGTTGCACTGCAGGTCAATGAGCTCCATTTGAAGCTCAGGAGGGGCATCTTGCACATCAAAGGAGAAGGGGTCCGCAAAAATTTGAAATGTGGCTTTGTGTGTCTTGAAGTCTGCAAATCTGTGATCAAATTCCTCCTGTAGCTTCGAAATGGCCTCAACATACTTCTCACCACTGAATGGTGTGCCTGCATCCACGAGAGCCTTGCATGCTGGGAAATGGCAAAGGTTTGCCTGAGAGAGCTGGGCTTTCCATAACACAAGTTTAGTGCAGAATGCTCTCACGTTGTCATAGGCAGCACTGACAAGTTGCCCCTGGCCTTGTAGCTTCTTGTTCAGTACATTAAGCTCATGTGTGATATCAACAAGAAAAGCCAAGTCCATGAGCCATTTGGGATCACTTAGCACAGGATCAATCAACTCACAAACGGCGTAGCTAGCTTTGACTGCTGCATTACTGTCTTTGGTAGCCTTCTTGAAGAGATCCTGTTGCCTCAGAAGACGTGTTTTAAGACTGGCAACCTGGTTGGCTCTCTCATCTCCCTGGTATTTTTCGTACTCCTCAGCATGTCTCATAGTACAATTACGTTTCAAATTGTATTCCTTGTGCACCGCAACTTTTTCAGTGTAAATGAGACACGTCGGGGTGCCCCTGTGTTCAACAAAGAAATATTGCACTCCCCACTTTTCTTGAAACTGTCTGTGCTCATCACCGACCTTTCTCTTCACGGCAGGCTTTGAAAGAGACATCTCTGGGGCTCTGTAATATGTTTTTCCACTTGGAATGAGTCTCGGGTTGATCTTTCATATTCAGTCGCGCGGGTTTGTGGCGCATGTGCACTTTCGCTCTCCGTTTCAATCGCGGAGATGGCTACAGACACTGACACAGGCTGGATCACGGATCATAGCGCCTCATTCAGTTCTATGCTGAGAGCAGCGGAGGAGTGTGCGCGCCGAGCGGAGTGATCGGCCTCACGGCTTCTCCTCCGCCCAGCTGATTGGAGGAATGAATGAGTGAGTGAGCGAGGCACTGGACAGCCCGGCCGATGTCCCGCCCCCCAGAGCCGTATACCTCACCGTGATTGGTTCATTCAGCTCCGAACCAAAGTTCCCTCTAATTTTTTGTTGGTCTGAGCAGAAAGACAACCTCCCTGAGCGCACTGAGTACCAGTGTGAGCGACATCATCGGTACTCGGATGATTCGCCTAAAGACGTTTCGCCGACGGACGTTTGACAGACGGGCAGGTCGCCGAATGGACGTTCCACCGAACGTTCATTCGGCCGAACGGAGGTTTCGCCGAAACGGGATTCGAACGCTCGCCCCGCCGGATTGTGTGTGTACAAGTTTTTCAACCTCGGCCCGCGGGCCATATACGGCCCGTTAGGATTTTTAATCCGGCCCGCCGCCGGTGTTGTCCAAATTATAGTAAAAATCAATGTTCGTCTACCTTCAATGGCAGTCCGGGAATAAGCACTCTTGGGCAGGCAGATGTAGCAGAACCGAGCCGTAAAATGACAGCAATCGGGTCAAATCCATCCTAAAACAGCATTTAATGATTAAATACAAATACTGGATGATATCGCGATGGAGGCAAAAAAACGTCTATAGACGTCCATTCGCCAAACGGCTCAAAATGCTCTCAAATTCGGTCAAATCCAGCTGAAAACAGCGTTTAATGATTAAATACAAATACTAGTATTTGTATTTAATCATTAAACTAACAAATACTAGTACGACCTGTCCGTCTGTCAAACGTCCGTCGGCGAAACGTCTTTAGGCGACTCATCCGGTCACGACATCATCATTGCTCGCTATCGGCACACCAGTATCACACCTGCCACAAGCAGGTGCATGTCAATGTTCCCTCTAATTTTTCATGTAAAACATGCTGTAAAACAAGAAAAACATGAGTGGACAGAGCTACTGCCACTGGCTGCCACTTAAACGGCGCCATCATGGGGAAAGGGGTAAAAAAAAAAAAAAAAAAAAAAAAAATCGATCTTTCATATTAAGACGGGGGCCGCAAATTATCGTCCCGCGGGCCGCAGTTGGCCCGCGGGCCGCAAGTTTGAGACCCCTGCTTTACACCATTCCATACTTTTCATACTTGAGTTTGAGTTCATTTTATTTAATAAGGGACAGCACATATTAATGAACATTCATATTCATGTTAATGAACATATATGTGTAAGATTGTAGCCGAGGGCTAATTTCCATCTTGTGTAGATGAAGATAAACAATGACATGTCATACCTGTCAACCTCTGCCGATAACTGCCCTTATAAATGATTATGATTCCCCTTACAAACCCCCAAAAAACCTTACCAACACCGTACGAGTCGTACGGTGTTGGTAAGGTTTTTTGGGGGTTTGTAAGGGGAATCATAATCATTTATAAGGGCAGTTATCGGCAGAGGTTGACAGGTATGCATACTAGACAAAAACACGCACACACACACATATATACGCACACGCGCGCACACATACGCACACACGCACACACACGTAGCACAGTTTTAGACAGCGTTGTGATTGCATTTTTGTTTGTCTAACAGCCAGGTTTTAAGATGATTGTTGAATAGGTTCAGAGACGGGAGTTCACGTATGTTAATTGGTATTGAGTTCCAGGTATGGCTGAATGCACTCTTTTTGAAGGGAACTACACTATCACCTCTAGAGCCAGCCCTTGTTCATGTGTTGGATTTTCACAAAATCATATGGTCGAGGAGGAGCTTTGTGTTGGAAGATTTTGTAAACTAAGGTGGCATCTGCATATTTAACAGTATTGTCCCAGTTCAGGCTTTTGTATTGTTTAATATCTGACCATAGTGGTGCGTGTTTGGTTTTCGGTCCAATACTTTTAGAGCTTGCTTATAAATGGTTTCAATTGGTTTTAGTGTTGTTTTGCAGGTCGATGACCCACTTGTTAACTTGTTAAGCAGTAATTCATGTGTGATATGATCATTGTAGTGGCGGCTACAGCTGCGACACATATAAAAAGCATCAATAATAACCTCATACAATTGAAATATTATTTCGGAATATAGCCACATTTTACTCTAAATCTTAATCTTTTTTTATTTGTACAAAAAAATCCATCCTCCTTTTTTTCCTCCTTCTTTTCTATCGCCATCGAAGCTAATGATGAAAGTCGTATTTCTGGCATAAGTTTTTATTCGATTTAGGGCTGAAAATGTCCATTGCTGGTTGTGACAGGCTTGCTAGCTTCGGAGTTGTCCGATCTTTCTTAATGATGTCCAGCTTTTTTTGAAAAGTCCGTCTTGAAAATGGTTTCTGCAGTAAATCTGCAACCAAATCCTTTTCTTCTCCTTCAGCCATTGTGGGTTGACAAAACAGCTATTAAATCAACACAATAATATTTGCTTGTGCAGCCCACTCCAGATACAGTTTTGTAGCTCTGGCTAGTCCACTCTATTACCAGCCAATCATAATTTGTGGAAACGATGACGTATCCCTGCGCCTGCGAGAAGGCCTTGGTGTCCCCAACTCAAAATCTGATTGTTTAAAGCAACAGTTTTATCGACGCTTATTTTATGCTCTAGGGCCTGCAGAACTGATTGTGAAGGCCTCCTGGCACCAAATAATGGATGAAATGTGATTGGTTAAATGCTTAAATATGAAAACACTCATCTGGAAGCAGTGCAACCAGGGGGAAAATTAATGAAAGGAAGCTGACGGACAATTTGGAATTATTTAATAAGTAGGACAAAACATAATTAACATCAGTCTGTGATTCAGATATTTTTTAGACTATCAGAGAAGGCCTTGCAGGCCCTGACGGTCCACCACTGGATCATTGTGTCAAAATATAGTTTGGCTGACTCAGGCGTTAGATTATTTCTAATGAAGCTAAAATTGGACAAATTGAATGTAATTATATTCAGCGTGTTTTTTTTAAATCCGTAGTTTAAAGACAAGTCGAGAGTCAACAGTGATTCCTAAGTAATTAAATTCTTGGACTAAATTGATTGTTTTTCCTTGGACCAAAATTTTGGGGTCACTGTTATCTTAGATATGTTTTAGTGTAGTTGGGATTTTTCAAGCCTGCTCGTCATCGCATGTGTGAGTTCCTGTGCAGCATGTTTTTGCATTTTCCTCGCACCTCAAATTTCTTGTATGTTGGGGTACTCGTATGTGAAGGTATTACTGTATTTGAGTATATAATTTCACTTTTAAAATCCAGTTAATTTGCACAATGTGCAATTTGAAAAATAACTTGCACAGATGTAACCATGTCAATGTTTGATACTTGTTATTTTTCTACCACCTAGGATGTAACCTGGTGTCTTTGCGTTCTGGTTCAATGAATTATTTACATAATGAGGAAGAAAAGTGATATAAGCAAGTGAAGGAAGTGTGGTTTTACTTTTTTATGTTTTAATTTTAAGGTAAGCACTCATCCTCAGATCATGTCATACTCATTTAAACAATGTACTTCTGTCTTTACCACATGACAGCACATCATTTGTTTTCAATTGATTACTCCTCTGAGTTTTGGATTAGGATAATCATACAATTATCCCCACCCATTGGGAAGTAGGATTAAATTTGCATAGAGTCAAGAGGCTGCAACATATATTGTTTACTCTTCCTTGATTTTATGTGTCAAGAGTATTTTAAATCGGGCCTGAAGAATGAAATTGATGCCTTTGGCACCAGGACAGTGACCTGAAGCAGTACTGGATGCCAGACAGCCAGTGTAAGGAGTGCTATGATTGTAACGAGAAGTTCACCACATTTCGTCGGCGGCACCACTGCAGGCTATGCGGGCAAATCTTTTGCAGCCGCTGCTGCAACCAAGAAATACCTGGGAAGTTCATGGGCTATACAGGTAGGCAAAAGAAAGATAGAGAATCGAATACACTAAACCCTAAAACTCACTTCACTTGATTTAGATGTAACCAATCTGTAATTTCCTAGGAGACCTCCGGGCCTGTACATACTGTCGTAAAATTGCGCTCAACTACGCCTACTCGACGGAGTCAGGCTCAATTGGCGAGGACCTAAACGTCTTATCGGACTCTTCCTGCTCAGTCTGTGTAACGGAACCCAACGAACCGCGGACACCCGTGGGTGGACGCAAGGCAAGCAGAAACATCTTCCTGGAGGAAGATCTCACTTGGCAGAGGTGAAACCATCATGAATACGTGTTCTCGCTAGCTTTAATGTGCTTAGATCTTGTTACCTTACAAATGAGGCTGATATTTTGGATTTCCCAGCTCATAGTAGTGTAGTGTCTAACATCTCTTTCGCTGTCACATGACATTTCTAATTTGATTTATTCATTTTCCGTTCCGCTTTACAAGGGTTATGGGTATCGCTTGACAAAATTTTAATAATTAATGAATACTGACCGTCTCACCCATCTAATAATAATTGAATACCGCCTCACCCTGCTTGGTTGTTGTTCTTGGAACACACACCAGCCCGGCTCCCGATGACCTAAACCAGTAACAGCAGGTTCCTGACTGTTTTTTTTTTTTTTTTGTTAAGGCATAAAAAAGCAATATTATTGACACAACACTGCATGATAATGTTACCTTGCTTACCTTGCTCATAGCAGCCAACATCATCACCTGGCATTCTAACAATGATGGTCAAAACGGAACTCAAAAATGCAACCATTTGGTCATGGGTTCCAAAGTGGAATGATTTTGTTGCGGGCCCTGCTCCGGCACCATGTATTGTGATCCTTCACAACTTCGTTACTTCTGTACATCGGGGTTTATTATATTAAGTATAAAAAAGTTCATAAAAATGTCGAAATCCACGCTGAAACTCTGAAGCGGAAGACAGGGAAGTGTCTTGCCACTAACAAAATGGCGGAAGACAGAGGACCGTCACTCAACTCAGCACCGGAAAAAAAAATGGCGTGGTGGCCATAATTTTTATCCGAAAATAGAGCTTTCTGAGCAGCCGGGAGACACTGTCAGGGTGGATTTTTATCAGAAATGTGTGACCTTACAGCGGACACCATGGCACCTATTTGGTAAACTGGACGCAAGAGCGCCTCGGTGAAGGGGGATTTTTTTTTTACAGAAATGCGAGCCCCAGGTGACGTTACGGCAGAAACCAAAATTAGAGCTTGCTCAGCTGACTCCGGGAGCCACGTGGTAGCGGAGCTGACGGTAGAATTTACCAGAAATGTTTCAAAGTGCAAGCTCCGGGTGACGATAAGGAAGACACCATGGTCCTGAACCAAAAATAGAGCTCACTCAGCGGACTCCGGGAGCCTCGTGGTAGCGGAGCTGACGGTGGAATTTCCCAGAAATTTTTCAAAAGTGCAAGCCCTCGGCGCTGTTATGTCGGACGCCCTGAACCTTGTCCGAAAATAGAGCATTTTGGGCAAAGAGGATGGCTGGACAACCCGAGGGGCAACGTGGAAATTCAGATTCCATTTAAGTCCTGGCAGTGGGCTGACGTCGTTGCACTTATCTGAAAATAGAGCTCCCTGGATGGCTAATTGACGGCTGGACAGTGTGGAGGAGTGAAGTGAAAGTTTCATTTCCCCCCAAACATTGACGGCAATAATGATGAAGAACGCAGTCTTATTTCTTTGAGAAATTGCCTATAAGGTTTCAAAATGACTCACAGTTTGAAGCTAAGCGTCCCAGAGATTGAGGACAACACGATCATAGCCATGGAATATGGCATTCGTCATGACAGTTTCATGTCCTTGACAAAAGCATATTTGTAACAAAAATGAAACGGCAGTCACTACTCCCCATCAACATCTTCCCAAAAACCTGTTTTTTTTATATTTAAATTAAGCAGAGCGGATAATGTACTTGTATTTCTGTATAGGCGCCAAAACATATTATATGGAAGAAATAACGGGTCATCCTACTTCGCAACCATTCTCTTGAATTATGTGAGGGAACTCTTCCTCGATGTAGCCAAGGAGGTACACCAGAGGCTAAGGTTCCATACTGAGGGCTATACCATTTTTCAAACAGCCCTTGCTTGCAATAAAACCACAAGGCTCACTCGCGGCACTTGAAGGAGGCTGAGGTTCATCTTCATTGTCTTTTTCAAGAGCTAAGCTAACGTAAAAGGTCTTGGCTTTGGTATCTAGAGCAATCATTCCCCGATAGGGCATTCTCCTTCTGAACGATGATTTTATTCCTCGTGGTTAGAAATCCATACAATGCTGGAAAAGGCATGGTGTAGTCTTTCTGTGCGTGATGCGAAATGTATGTATAATGTAATCCGAAGAAAAGTTGCAACGTCTTTCTTGGCTGTTTGTTATCGGTGCGTCATTCTTCTTATATGGTGAAATTTCGCTTCATCTGCCACCCATTTCAGCGCCGAAGAAGAAGCGGTGCCCGTTTTCCACCATTTTTTATCTCCTATCTTTCGCTCGCGAGTTTCAGCGTGGATTTTAACATTTTTATCAATTCATTTTATATTTAAGACAAAAAAACGTGATGTACTGAAACCTCAAATGTTGAAGCCACGAAGTCGTGAAGGATTACAGTATAGTGCTTAAGCCTGACCCATCATTTTCCAGAAATGCATTGTTTATAGTTTAATGGTCGTGACTAAAAGACTTTGCATGTGATCTATCCATGAGGCACTCTATACAACTTTCTTTAAAGTGTAAATTGTTTCAGTGTCATTGTCTGCCAATGTGTTCATTTTATGTCAGCTTGCTTATTTTTCCCCTGGCATGAGTAGCTGCAACCCCCCCATTGCTTCTTATTACCTGCTCCAAAGAAATTGTTTCTCTATCACTTTCTCTGTCTTTACCGCCTTCTCTCCGTCTCTCTCTTTCCTGGCCTAGAAAAACTCCTATTGGGATGAGAAAAACGTGAGTGTTAGTGTTTGTTTTCTCTATTTCTTTTCAGCCAAATGCTTTCTGTAGAGGAGAAAAATGTTAAGCATGCATAAAATGGCATTTAGCACTTATAGGAAGATGATGGCAGAAATAATAAAGTCCATGCTTGTTTGCTTTTGTGCTCCCAAGCATGACTCATCAAGATACTCAGAAGAGTGTCCTTCCTTCTAGACTGGCCACGCTGCAAGAAGATTTGGGTAAATCTCCCACAAGGAAAAGGTGTGTCGAATGAAACAATTATGAGAATTATATATTCTACTGAGCCTCCTGTCTAGTAAAAAATCATGTTACAGTGGCTACAATTTCTGAGAATCGTCCTCTTCTAGGTCAGCCAGCGTTTCTAACCTTTCTCTGGATCGCTCTGGCTCCATGGTGCCTTCATACGACAGCTCAGTCAGCCCACCCACTACCCGATCCTTGTCAGGCGCAAAGAGCATCACAAAACTGGACCACAGCGAGGAGGAGCGAAAGAGCCTTCTTGTAGCTACCTTCTTCTTACTGTTACATGCTTAGCTTAGATGGTGCAGATATCACTGATATTCGAAGGTGTCACTGTCTTTACAGGACTCTTCACAACTAAAGGAATTGTGGAAAAAAATCTGCCACAACAACACAGGGATGGAATTTCAGGACCACAGGTACTGGCTGAGGACCTACCCAAATTGTATTGTGGGAAAGGAGCTGGTGAACTGGCTACTGAGGAATGGCACCATCTCCAACAGGTACCAAGTCAATTAATATTTTAGGTTACACACTTTTTAAGAGGGTGATTGTAAGTTCCTTCTTTCATTCAGTTATCAGGAATGAAAAACTTGAAGTATATCTCTTTTGGGACTGGGAAATTTTCAGATTAAGATTAGAAATCGATTTTTTTTCGACCAAACATGGAGGAGATGCAAGGTGACTTTCGTATGAAAAGTCCCTGAAGAAAATGTTCTATGTTAATCAAGCAAACCATTACGATGAACTTAATTTAAACTGTACAACCACAGGTGACGAAGTAAGCACCCAGTATCTTAACACAGTCGTAACTCTACTTATGAAATTAATTGGTTCTAGAACTTTTTTCTTAACTTAGATTTTTCTTAGCGCAGTACAGTCATACCTCTACTTATGAAATTAATTGGTTCCAAAACTTTTTTCGTAAGCTGAAAATAGTAGAGCAGTTATTATTATTATTATTATTATTATTATTATTATTATTATTATTATTATCTTTCTCATTTTCTGAACCGCTTTATCTTCATTAGGGTTGCGGGGGGTGCTGGAGCCTATCCCAGCTGGCTTCGGGCCAGAGGCAGGGGACACCCTGAATTGGCGGCCAGCCAATCGCAGGGCACAAGGAGACAAACAACCATTCATGCTGACACTCACACCTAGGAGTAATTTAGAGTGTCCAATCAGTCTACCATGCATGTCTTTGGAATGTGGCAGGAAACCAGAGTACCCGGAGGAAAGCCACGCAGGTCCGGGGAGAACATGCAAACTCCCCACAGGTGGACCGACCAATATTTTCAAAATCTCTTTTCGGCTTTTTTGTATCTCGAGACACTCATTTGCATATAAAAAACTTTTGTAACCTTATATGCGGCTTATATGCGAGTAAATACGGTAATACAAATTACCATAATTTCTCATTTGTTGTATGCATTTTTTTTGTTTTGTCCCAAAGTTTTCAGCTGAAGAAACTCTCCAAAGACACTTGTATTATTCTGTGATTTTTTTTCTTTCAGGGCACAGGCAATTGCCATCGGACAGGCATTGGTTGACGGCCGCTGGCTCGACTGCATCACACACAACGACCAGCTTTTCAGAGATGAGTATGCACTTTACCGCCCCCTGCAGGTATGTTGAACTTCTTGGTGTTTTCTGGAGTTAGTGCATTTTCCTTAGGCTTCTTGTTTGCTCCACAGAGCACAGAGTACTCCGAAACCCCGTCTCCAGACAGTGACAGCGTGAACTCAGTGGAGGGGCATTCTGAGCCATCCTGGTTTAAGGACATTAAGTTTGACGACAGTGACATGGAGCAGCAAGCAGAGGAGTCTGACTACAACATAACAAGTGTGTGTCATTTCGTATTTTGGTTTTAAGGAAAGTAAACTTTCTTGATTGTCCACTTTGAGCAGTATATGTCTGTTTTCCTGTCCAGGCTCTGCCAGCCAGAGCAAAAGGACGTCTGTCAGTAGCTCCCAGTCCGTGGTTGACAGTGACTCGGCTGCTTCCATCAGCCTCAACATGGAGCACAACAACGTCAATTTCCACATTAAGAAGGAGTCCAAGAATTCACATGTGCGTTCCACTGCAGAGCAGAAAGGTTTGTTCATATTCCCATGCAAGACATGACTTGGTGAGCCAACTCTGGATAAATGCTGCTCCTATCAGTTACTAGCTCTCTTTCTCAGCTGAATTCCTGATGTCAGAAGATGGAGGACAGAACATTGTGATCAGCGATGCCTTCATTAAAGGTAGCATCCTTCAACACACATACAATAGTTTACTCAAACCAAAATACCATGATGGTTGGTCTCTGGTAAATTTGAACCCCAAGCAGACAGCTCAAACCAAGGTGGAGTGTTACAATATTTTTAAAATAAAAAACACAGCAAAGAAAAAAGGACATAACAAATACCGTATTTTCACGCCTATAAGCCGCGCATAAAAGTAAAAAAAATTCTCCAAAATAGACAGGGCGCCTTATAATGCAGAGCGCCCTTTGTGAGCGCCGACAAGCGGCGCCGAGCGGGAGTGCTCGCGGGGGCGCCGAGCGGCTGGCGCTAGCGCTGGCTACCGGAAGCAGCTTATTTCCGGGTTCCGGTGCGCAGTGACTGCTGGGAAATATAGTTCTTCCTCGCTACACCCACACGCTAAAACATGTTTTAAAAAGGCAACGGAAGCAAAACTGAGTTCGGGTGTACTTTATTTAGACATTTTACGATTTACTCAAGTCATCACCTTCAAATCCCTCAAACTCCTCATCTTCTGTGTCAGAATTAAACAATTACCCAAACGAGCCTTCCAAATAGCCGGGCCCTACCCCTCTTAGTTCTGAGAGTCACCGCTATTTCCATGTGGCTCCTTAGAAATTATGCCGGCTTTGGCAAAAGCTCGAACAACCGTGATAGCAGACATGTTCGCCCAGGCGGCAACGATCCATTGACAAATCGTAGCGTAAGAAGCCCGGCGCTGCCTGCCACTTTTCGTGAAGCTGTGTTCGCCAGCGATCATCCACTGCTCCCACGCCACTCGTAACTTTGATTTGAAAGCCCGGTTGATGCCGATGTCCAGCGGCTGTAATTCTTTGGTCAAGCCTCCGGGAATGACGGCAAGCTCTGAGTTCATTTGCATGATCTGGTTTTTAACCGTTGCTGTGAAATGAGCATGCATGGAGTCGCAAATCAAAACAGACGGCGAGCCGTGAAAGAATCCATCTGGTCGCTTGACATATACGTCACGAGCGCCGCCGAGACTGGTTACGTGACGTATACTCAGAGCTTGCCGTCATTCCCGGAGGCTTGACCAAAGAATTACAGCCGCTGGACATCGGCATCAACCGGGCTTTCAAATCAAAGTTACGAGCGGCGTGGGAGCAGTGGATGATCGCTGGTCCGCTGGGAAGTTGAATTTTGGATTCAGGAGGAACAGTGTGGTTTTCGTCCTGGCCGTGGAACAGTGGATCAGTTTTTTCCCTGAGCAGGATTCTCAGGGGGTCATGGGAGTTCTCCCAACCAGTCTACATGTGCTTTGTGGACTTGGAGAAGGTGTTCGACCGTGTCCCCCGGAGTGTCTTGTAGGGGATATTCCGAGAGTATGAGGTACCGGAACCCCTGATACGTGGGGTCCGGTCCCTTTATGACTGGTGTCAGAGTTTGGTCCGCGTAGCTGGGGAGTAATTTGCATCCGTTTCCAGTGGGGTTGGACTCCGCCAAGGCTGTCCTACGTCACTGATTCTGTTCATAACCATTATGGACAGAATATATTAACGCAACCGTGGAGGTTGAGGCTGTCCAGTTTGGTGGCCTCCGTATTGCATCCCTGCTTTTTGCAGATAATGGGATACTGGTGGCTTCATCAGGCCGCGATCTCCAACTCTCACTGGAACGAGTCGCAAACGAGTTTGAAGCAGCAAAAATATGTGCTTTTTGGCATCGCCACTTTTTGTTATTATATATAATAGGAAACATAATTGATTATCATATTGGCATGCCTCCTTTCCAGTTTGTTTATATTTTTTCAAGTGCCCCCTTGAGAAAATGAATTGTCCACCCTGCTATAGAGTCTCTCTTTAATCGCCGCGTGGAAGAAAAGGCTAAAGAGATGCTGTTTACGCCTCTGGGTTGGCACCACAGTTCCCTGGACCAGCTCAGAGAAGAGAATGGAGAGAAAAAGGCCATGGAGAGGCTACTGTGAGTGAAGATTTACCGTAAATATCGTCAATAAAATACGAGCTGATGCAGGTAAACATGATTCTAAAGAGTTGGACATATTCTAAAACAAAATGCTTTCCCCACATTTTCTTAGCTCTGCCAATCACAGCCATATGATGGCGCTGCTCCAGCAACTTCTCTACAGCGAGTCACTATCGCTCTCCTGGCGGGACATCATTGTCCCTGTTGTCCGACAGGTGGTCCAAACCGTGCGGCCAGATGTCCGTAACTGCGACGACGACATGGACATAAGACAGTTGGTCCATATTAAAAAAGTAAAGAAACATGCAGACCACATTCAGCTATTTTGTACCTTTGATTGATTGATGTTGGTGTTTAGATTCCAGGAGGAAGAAAATTTGATTCAACTGTGGTTAATGGTTTTGTGTGCACCAAGAATATCGCTCACAAAAAGGTATGTCTGACACCAGATATTTAAGATAACGAAGAGCAGAGACCTTCCAGGTAGCATAACCCAAAACTGTAATATTGTTTAAAGTTGTGTCTGATAATATTTTCAACAGTTAAATGAGGGGGGGGGAATTAACTATTGTTTTGAGGGAAAGTGCGAATAACTTTACGCTATCGATGGCAGCCAATTGCCCTTCTTTGTAACGCAAGGACCGTTGTATACTTATGTTCCATTACCTGTTTTACCACCACTTAATAATGTACATTCATTTTGTATGCTGCTTCTTCTTAAGGCTGAGCTGCATTATAAAAAAATGCCTCCTTTTGTTTCTATAGATGAATTCCTACATCAAGAACCCCAAAATCTTGCTGTTGAAGTGCTCTATCGAGTATCTTTACAGGGAGGAAACTAAATTCACATGCATTGAGCCCATTGTCCTGCAAGTCAGTTTTTAATTTTATTTTTTGCTGGAGAATTTTCCCTTCAATTTTCAGATACACCAATGTTTTGCCTTTGTTTTAGGAGCGAGAGTTTTTGAAGAATTATGTTCAGCGCATCGTGGATGTCCGACCAAACCTGGTGCTGGTGGAAAAGACAGTGTCTCGTATTGCTCAGGACATGTTGCTGGAGCACGGTATCACCCTGGTGATTAACGTCAAACCGGTCAGTTATGACTTCTAAGGAAGCACTTTTTAACCGTCGTTCTCGCCACCTTTTTCACACCACGAAGTTAATATAAAAGCAGGGTTTACCCCAAAAAAGTTGATGGTGATAGAGAAACCCACTGATGGGCCATCAAGTTTGCACCAAGCCAGGCTTGTATAAAACTAAAGATCACATTGAGGAAACAGATTTGGAACCTTGCACACACCCGTGCACACAAAAAAAAACTAATTAACGCCATAGATTGTGTGGATTTTGCATGTTCCCCCCGGCTTTTATGGGTTTCCTCCGGGTGCTCCAGTTTCCTGCCACACCTCAAAAACATGCATGGTAGACGAGTTGAACACTCTAAATTGCCCCTTAGTATGGGTGTGAGCGTGAATGGTTGTCTGTCTACTTCCTGCAATTGGCTGGACACCAATTGTGTCCCACCACTTGGTGCTCCGAGTAGGCCGCGACCCTTGTGAAGATGAGCGGTAGGAAAAATTAATGAAAGAACCCCATAAATTCTTGCTTTTATGATAAGTGGATATGACAACTCTTTCGATGGTTGATATTACTCCAATAGTTGTCACTTTTGAACAAGAAATGCAACAGAAAAAAATCAAAGTGGAATTTTGTTTCATTTCAAAATCAAGGCTTCTCGCATCTGGCCAGTCAGAGCACGTTTAACTAGGTTTAGACAGCACCACCCTAGGGTAGATGGCTGCCCGGGACCTAGGTAAGATGGCTGCCCGGGACCTAGGTGAGATGGCTGTGCCCCGACCCGAGCGAGCAATGACGGGAATGTGGGTTTTTTCCCGTTTTATGCAAGATACGTACGTTTATTCTTTTACTTGAATTCCGTTCATAGATGTCAAAATAAATGTTGTTTACCGTTTTATCCGTCTATTTTTTCTCCAATTTAAAATAAATGAAAGTATCGGCCGCATTCGCTTGCGTCTTGACGCAACGGCGCCATTGTGTCGTGACGTCATCGTGTCACGGCTCCGTCAACTTGCAGGTTTATTTCATGTCGTGTTTTTACCCGAATATAAGCCGTACCCTCGATTCAGTATTCATTTTTTGTCCGACAAAGCTACTTATATGCGAGTAAATACAGTATGTTGCTCACACTGGTCCTCTGTGTGCTCAGGGAGGTTGTCTATATGCCCACATATGTGAAAAATTAGAGGGAACATTGCTCAGTACCTCCGAATATACCTTCTGAGACTGAGGAGTGTGATTACCCTATAATTCGAACACACCCTCTGGTCCCCCTTTTTAAAAAGGGTGACCACCCCGGTCTGCCATTCCAGTGGCACTGTCCCCGATGTCCACGAAGTGTTGCAGAGGCGCGTCAACCAAGACAACCCTACAATTTACAGAGCCTTTTGAAACTCTGGGCAGATCTCATCCATCCCCCGGGGGCCTTGCCACCGAGGAGCTTTTTAACCACCTCAGTGACTTCAACTCCAGCGATCAGAGAATCCGCCTGAGTCCCCAGGCTCTGGTTCCTCTTGGGAAGGCGTGTCAGTGGAATTGAGGAGGTCTTCAAAGTATTTTGTCCACCGATTCAAAACATCCCAAGTTTTTTTTAAATAGTATTAATAATTATTTTTATATTTCTTTCTAAATACATAAATTATTCATTCATTTTCTGTACTGCTCACAAGTTTCGTAGGGGTTGCTGTAGATTATCCCAGCTAACTATGGTCCCCAGGCGGGAAACCCAAAACCTGAAAAGATGGCCAGCCAATCGCAGTTCACAAGAAGATGGACAACCATTCATGCTCACACTCATACCTAGGGGCAATTTAGAGTTGTCAACCAGCATTCCTTGCATCTATTTGCAATCTGAGAGAAAACTGGAGTACCTGGAGAAAACCCACACAAGTTTGGGTAGAACATGCAAACTGCAAACAGTAAGAAAGACCTGAAATCTAACCCACGACTCCAGAACTCTGAGGCCGATGCGCTAATCCATCGGTCCCTGTCCCCTACGTAAATTAATAAAATGTTTAAAAAATGATACAAACCGAAATACACTCAGTACATGACCCCTTGTAACACTCTGAAGTTGATTAAAAAATATTCGTTTTTTAAAATGTCATAGTATTTAACTCAATCCCTGCCATTGACAACAATTTAATCCATTTAGTTTAGACTGGGAGAACAGGGTGTTTATGTTCATGTTTTGGTGCTGTTAATGCCACTAGACAGCCACAGTCATTTCGACTGGGAGGGTTGACACAGATTATTCACAGCCAAACCTCTTCCAATCAAAATGAATTATATTTCTAGCGGTGTCAATCGCAGCCTTTTTATTGAGGACCCTGTAAAGTTTTATGTAGGTGTCTATACAAGTGAAAAGCTGTTTACTTCAACATACTTCCTTGACACTAATGTCTACCTTCCTTTTGGCCAAAGGACAAAAATGTAACGAAGGCTATATTTACTGTACTACATTTTTAATTTAGCAAGTCTTAGACCGAGTGAGTCGGATGACCCAAGGTGATCTTCTGATGTCCATGGATCAGCTTCTTACCAAACCTCGACTGGGTACTTGCCATAAATTTTTCATGCAGCCCTTTACCCTGGCTAACGGTGAGTGTTTACCATACCCTTATTGCGTCAAAGTAAGTGTCTAATGGGGCCAGCGTGATTGTGTTGTGTGTGTTCATAGATGATGTCAAGACGCTGATGTTCTTTGAAGGCTGCGCTGCCCACTTGGGCTGCTCCATCAAGCTTCGTGGGGCCTCTGAGTATGAGCTGGCCCGCGTGAAGGAGATCATCATGATAATGGTGTGCGTGGCCTATCACTCCCAGTTGGAGATCTCCTTCCTCATGGATGAGTTTGCCATGCCACCCAGTTTGCCCCAGAGCACATCTTTCCCTTGCCTTCTGGACGGAATGTCTTCCAAGGGTGAAGCCGAAGCCCAACTGAGTGACATGGAGACCTATGACACAATGGTGAAAACATCTAATGATTATTCTGGTCCACCTGGACAGCCAGAAGACACATTTCCCCCTGGAATGGAAACTAACCAAGACCTTCCTAGATCATGTGCATCCTCTATACAAAGTGAGGAAACTGGAGTCAAAGAACCGTTTTCCACCGCTCCTGCTCCTCCTCTCTCAGTATCTCCACCATTTCTCATGGAAGCAGATCAGCAAGAGAAAGACAACATGTTTAGTAGAACCTCTGATGACGAGATTTGGGAACAAGGAAATCAAGAAAAGGAATTGTTTGAAAGCACAGAGGATAAGGGAACAGAAACGTCAACGCCCAGATTATTCCGAGACCCCCTGCAGGATGACACAGGCTTGTTTGTGGCGGAGCAGGTGACTTCGACCGATGACCACTTGAAATCCATCTCAGCTGTCTTCAAACAGGAGTTGAAGGACATCATTTTGTGCATTTCGCCCTTTATTACATTCCGAGAACCGTTCCTCCTCACAGCTGCTGGAATACACTGCCCCAGCAGGGATTACTTCCCTGAAAAGGTATCTACATAAATTATGGATAGTGGTACCCGAACAGTTTGAATATCAAGTAAAAGTTTTTTAAATTTAATTTAAAATTTTATTGAGTGGTTATGCCCAAATTCACATATCTCAAGCAGCTCCTCGTATCTCAAGCAGTTAAATTTCTTCTGATTGAAAATTTCAGCTTATTAAAACCATAAAACTCAGAAATTTAAGAATACTGTGAAAAGCTTTAGTTTCATACACAGTTGGCACATGGGTAATTCAAAATGCATGCAAAGGATTCCTGAGTCTTTAAGAAGTCTGTCTTAGGTTCATTCGGAACAGTTAAGACATTATAATTGAGAAGAATGCTAATCTAACATAATATTCAAATTTTCTCAGTAATACTTTAGTTAAGAAAAAACTACACAAACATTTTGAGAGACCACAAGGTTTCTGCTACATTTACTATCAAGTGGTGCCTCGCCATTGCAATAGCCTCTTTGCTGCTCCTTCAAATACAATCCAAAATCTATATTTGACTTTAATTCAATGCACACCTGTTAAAATGTTTAATTGACGGATGTTTCCACATAGAAAACTTAGCAGACGGGCTATTACGACCATAAAATGTCAAGAAGAATTCACATTCGTGAAGCATATTTGGGGCGGTATGCATTCTCTACGACGTAGAGTCTACGTGATTCTTGGTGGAAATCAGGGGCAGAACTTGAGGGGTGCATAAAGGGGGTATGGTGGAGTGAGGGTAGAGTCTAAAACGAAAGTATATACTTGTATACGATTGTGTTAAACAAAAGTCAGTTTGCCGCACGTCATGAGGTTTTTGGCAGCATACAGGTCAAATTCAAAGTTGGAACCATTTTATTTTGGTGATAGAATTTTAAGTTGATTTGGCTGGGTTGCAACTCATTGTTGCTAAATAAAGTAATTTTTACATATTAGGTGAACGTTAATATCTTTATTCATTCATCATTCGTCTTCCGAACCACTCAAGGAGCGTAAATAACCACGCACCATAATATAACTGCTGAGTGCTTATCAAAGTATTTCTCTGAGAAGAGAGACACCTGATCAGTAAGATATTATAAAAATACTGTTCAAAATGTAATGTGATATAAAATTACTTTTTTTGTCAAGAATAAACAAAAAGTGGGACACAATCGTGAAGTAGAACAATTTTTTTGTGATATTTTGAACCTTTTTTACAAATAAAAAACTGAAATGTGGGGTGTGCAATATTATTCGGCCCCTTTACTTTCTGTGAGAATCTCTTGAATGATCCAATGTTGACTGATGATCATAAATAGAACCCATCTGCGTGTAATCATGTCTTCGTATAAATGCACCTGCATTAGTAGTCTCAGGGTTCACTCTAAAGTGCAGAGAGCATCTGAAGAGTAAGGAACACACCACACGGATCCGAGATAATGTTGTGGAGAAGTTTTTATTAGTTAAAAATGTTTAAAATATCCAATACATTACATTTCACTTCACGATTGAAATCTGCATGTGATAGTGTCAAGATAGTTTTGCAGTCATGCTGACAAATGCCTTCTGTATTGTAGGTCTACCTATCTCCCCTCCTCAACAAGGATTTCAGAGAACTTGATGGGCGTCGGAAGCGGCAACTTCTCAAAGACTCTGCGTCAACCTCAATGGCTAGCAGTCAGGCCAATGGTTTCGCTTCAATTAAGCCTGTGGACTACTTACCGTGTCATGGACTCACCAGTACACGTATTGTTGAGCAACTGAACAGCAGCCAGAATCTCGCCAATATGCTGGCAGAGTACAGAGCAAAGGGAGGGCGAATCCGGCAGAGGGAAGCCAATGACCCTTTCAATGTTGCCAGCACAGCCGGTTCGGTGAACGGCCACATCAAGAGTGAGGAAATGCCATTGCCACCTATCAGAGGGCCGCTGAAGGCTGATAGTGAAGATGACAAACCCAGCAAACAGAGTGAAATGAGCTTGACTCCCAAGGTAAGTTTGCATGATTTAGATTTTTTTTCTTCTGTTATCTTAAGATTTTGGTGGTTTTGATTCTCAGTTGGACTGTTTAACGCCTGTCAATCATCAGCGACTGTGCGTCCTCTTCAGCAGCTCCTCAGCTCAATCCAGTAATGCCCCAAACCCCTGCGTTAGCCCATGGTAATCTCCTGTACTCGATCATTACCACCAACAATATTACAGTTTGATTGATGAGTTCATTCTCGTTGATTTTGTTGAGGACAGGATTGTTACCATGGAGTTCTATGGAAAGAATGACCTTTCACTTGGTGTGTTCTTGGAGCGATACTGTTTCAGGTAAATACATATAATAGATCGCTTGTAGATTTACGATAATTGCCCTGCGATCGGCTGGCCACCGATTTAGGGTGTCCCCTGCCTCTGGCCCGGAGTCAGCTGGGATAGGCTCCAGCACCCCCCACGACCCTAATGAGGATAAAGCGGTTCGGTAGATGAGATGAGATGTATGATAATTAAGTGTAATAGGGTAGAGCCCAAGATTGAATTCAACATTCAACATATTCAATATTGGTCAATTTGAAGAATTTTGCCTCTGTGAATACAGTCGTACCTCTACACACAAATCCCTCTAGGTACGAAATTTTCAGGTTATGAAATTTCTTATATGCAAATGAGTGGCTCGAGATACGAAAAAGACCCAAGTTACGAAATACGAGTATTACGTCTCCCAATATAACGGCCGTGGAGGGAACCATTTCAGCGGCGCAGGGCTCATTTTCACAGGGATTTTTGGCCATTGTATTCATTTTAAGACATTAATAAATCAGGATCATAATTTTATCTCATTTTTGTGTTTCTCACATCTTTCATATAAAATTGGGACACTTTGACCAATTTTAAAGGCTTTAGTTGGCAGTTGTGTGAGGACCGTGGAACGAATTAGAGAATTTACATATAAAGTACACCTCTGCTTACGAAATTTTCAAATTACGATAAAAGTTCTGGAACCAATTAATTTCGGAAGTAGGGGTACGACTGTATGCAGAAAATATACCATCATACAAGTGTACAAATAAGTTTAAGACAATAAAGCATCTAAAATACAGTTAACCATTGATAGGTAGAGTGCTATTAATAAAGTGAAAACAGTTCAGTGATTTAAAGACTGGCTGATTTGGCCACTTAACGACTGCACGGAATGGCCACTTCTACTTGATTACATTACTTTTAACATTCAGTCATACTTTCTGAAGAACTTACTAATTTTCTGGGTGAGGGTAGCTTTCGTTGTAGGTTCTATTGTGATATTATCTCTAAAACTGCTTTCCTACAGGTCCTCCTATCAGTGTCCCAGCATATTCTGTGAGACTCCCATGGTTCACCACATTCGCCGTTTTGTGCACGGTAACGGCTGCGTGCAGATTGTGTTAAAGGAACTGGACTCACCCGTTCCCGGTTACCAACACACTATCCTTAACTACTCTTGGTGCCGCATCTGTAAACAGGTCTCTGATAGTAAACTTTGAAGTTTATCTTGCTTTGTGTGTTTTAATCTTGCCTTTGATTTTCAGGTGACCCCTGTTGTGCCACTGTCTAATGATTCATGGTCCATGTCTTTTGCTAAATACCTGGAGCTCCACTTCTACGGCCACCAATATACCAGGCGGGCCAACGCAGAGCCCTGCGGCCACTCCATCCACAAAGACTACCATCAGTATTTTTCCTACAACCAGATGGTGGCTTCCTTCAGGCAAGTCCTCAGCCCTCACTCGCTCCAATGCCATTCATCCATCGCTAGCCTAAATGAAATGTCCACTCTATCCCTTTCAGCTACACCTCAGTAAGGCTTTTGGAGATTTGCCTACCCCGTCCCAGGATTTTTATCAGGAATCTGGGGCCTTCTAAAGCCATCCTACAGCAGGACCTGAAAGACTTCTCCCAAAAGTAAGTAAACTATCTGAACCGGGCTGGACATATTGGGTGTGGATGTTGGTCACAAAAAGTAGCTTCCATCATTACTAACTGGATTTTTTTTAGAACATTTATAGTCAAACACAGGTGAAGACCTTTCAACAGTCAGAAGCCTGCATGTGCTTTAAAAAAAATAATAGTTACCAGACTTTTTTTTTGCTCTTCAGATGGTTATGAATGTGAAAAAATATGGCACAAATCATATCATCTTTGTTTAGCCCATTTTTAATGCTTATCTTGTTTTCTCACAGTTAATAGGGAAATATTCAATAGCTCCCTGCAATCAACATTTTAATGGATGAACATTTTTATTTTTGCTTGGCATTCTACTGATGCAGCAAAGTTTTGTTGCGCTTTCACACTTCTGCCTGAGCACTGACTTGGCATTTAGGAGGTCATAATATAGCCCCTCCACAAACACATTAAGTGGTGTCAAACCACTTTTTTTTATTTTTAACCCGATAAAAGTCTAAAAAAAACTTCACAAGCACACAGTTGACAAAAAGAGGAGAAAAGGGAGGAAAATAGGACAACTGAGAAAGGCCCGTAGATCTCCTTCCAAGTTGACTAGGTTACGAAGTACTTCTTACAGTAGATCAATTTTACAAAGAGAGACTTAAGTCATATATTGTATTCTGGTTAATTATTAAATAAACATACACATTTTATCATTGAACAGATTCCCCTTTTTCTATTTTATGCATTTCTTAATTCATTGCATGCCTCTGACCGGAGTTAAAATGGATTTGACATCTATTACCGTCAATTATAATGAATCGTGATCATTCGACATTCTAGAAGTAAATATAGCATATATACATGCATTGTAATTTAGGGCACCTCCCATCTCTACTTATGAAGATGAAAAACATCGTGAAACAGTTAAGAATTTTTTTATAAGTTGATTAGGAAGCAGATTTATTATTCCATTATTTCACACTGAACACACTGGGTAAAATCCAGGCAAATCAATGTTTAGCATCCAGAAATAAGCCCAGAAGTTCCACTGTAACATAACTAGCTAAAGCTATACTACAGAGACAAGGCTCTTGTGTTTTTGATCTCAGAGTAACGCAGGTTTACTTGGCTATCGATGACCGCCTCACCTCGCTCAAGACGGAGACCTTCAGTAAGACTCGAGAGGAAAAGATGGAGGATCTCTTCGCCCAGAAAGATGTACATCTTCCCTCCCTTTTTGCATGTAAAGTAAATTCCCTCTTCCTGACATTCATAACACATATCTTATGTGTAGATGGAAGAAGCCGAGCTGCGCAACTGGATTGAGAAGCTCCAAGCTCGACTTCAAGCCTGTGGTCTTGATTCTCCACAGCAGCTCCAGACAGTGGTGGAGTCTCTGGTAGTCAAGAAACAGAGCCTCTGTGAGATGCTGCAGTCGTGGAACACCAAGTCAGAGTCACGGCTACTCCTCACCACCAACATTTCTGAGCAAGTCAATGATTTATTTCGCTCACTCTCCCCTCAGGCTGCAAGACTTGTTCCAGCAGGAGAAAGGCCGCAAGCGTCTCTCCGTCCCCCCGAGCCCGGGCCGCCACCGACAGCCGACCGTCGATGACAGCAAGGTCTGCGCGATGCATTTATTCACCAACCATATATTCTCCATTGCATTTTAAAAGGTCTTTTATTTTTGTATTAACAGAGCACCCTGGAATCTTCACCTCGTAACCCTTCACCAGTGGTGCCGAATGGTGACAAAGGTAAGAATACAATGAGTTTGTGTGAAATTGTGTCTAGAAAAAAAAGAGCTTTCATTTTGGTTTGG
Organism: Stigmatopora argus; assembly: GCF_051989625.1. NCBI lineage: Eukaryota > Metazoa > Chordata > Actinopteri > Syngnathiformes > Syngnathidae > Stigmatopora > Stigmatopora argus. The sequence continues at coordinate 4,643,499 of NC_135399.1, forward strand.
ACAGAGGATCGTCACCTCAACACACTGCCCTCCACATGCTCCTCCACTGTGCTGCTGTCTCCCGGGGAAGTTGAACCCTTCACCCCAGGCCCTTCTTTAACAGAGCCAGACTCTGTCAGTATCCCAGAAGGTGCATACACACAAAAACCTATACTTTAAAAAAAAAAAATTTAGTCACATGTATTTATTCTAAATGTATTTTCCATTTCTCTGGGTGAACAGATGTATTTGACGGACACTTGTTGGGCTCTACTGACAGTCAGGTGAAGGAGAAGTCCACCATGAAGGCTATTCTAGCAAACTTTTTGCCAGGCAACAGTTACAATTCCATTCCCTTCCCTTTGTGAGTATGGCAGTCACGTCGCAGAACACAAATCAGTTTTCTATAAACTTAGGGCCGACAGTGGCATGCAAAGTTTTGGGACACTGTTGTGTCTGTTTAAAATGTCTCGACAGGAATGTAACATTAGGGATATTAACTTGTACGTATGTACAGTGGTACCTCGACATACGATCTTAATCCGTTCCGGGACTGAGATCGTATGTTGAGCTTCTCGTCACTCGAGTGAACGTTCCCCATTGAAATGAACTGAAAACAAATTAATTCGTTCCAACCCTCTGAAAAAACACCAAATATTTGAACAGACATTTTCATATAGATACGGCGAATTGCAGCTCTCAGTATATTTTCTGCCTCCTTTAGTCATGAAAGTTAGTCAGCTATAACCTTAATTCTTGTATTGCAGTGAACCGGATAAGCACTATCTGATGTATGAGCATGAACGGGTGCCCATTGCAGTCTGCGAGAAGGAGCCAAGTTCCATTATCGCCTTCGCACTCAGGTATGAAACTCGTACTTATACATCATGGTCTCTTGTGTTGTTTTTGTGACATAGCAATTTTAATCATACTGATAATAAGAACTGTCCAATATAGGGGTGGGCAAACGATTCCACAAAGGGCCGGCTGGAGTGGGTGTGGTTTTACGTCCAATCTGGTGTTTTAGAAGTGCAATCAGTGGATTGCAGTCAAGTGCTACTTGTTTCAGAAGAAACCTCATTGGTTATACTGTGTGTGTTGGATCGGTTGGAACAAAAACCTGCTCCCACAACAGCCCTCGAGGATCGGTTTGCCCACCCATGGTCCAAGATGATGATAATATTGCAATATTCTGGTGTTATTAGTGACCTCTGAGCAAACACAATGTCTCCCACTGTGGGAAAAACACTCAATTGGGAGTGTACAGGTATACAGGTTAAAGCTTTGAGAAGTGAGGAAAGTATTGAAGTTACCCTATTACCTCAAGGGGTACTTTACTAATTTACTGTTTTTGATAGATTGGTCTTCACTAAACCACAACCCATAGTATTTTTCTTTGTAAAATAAACCAAAAAAAGCACCAAAAAATATTTTAATCCCATTTGGCTCTTTGACAGAAAGCCAGCGAGTGACATTACGGGGCCTGACTGGGTACTCGGATGATTCGCCTAAAGACGTTCGGCCGAATGAACGTTCCGCCGAAAGGAGGTTTCGCGGAAACGGGATTCGCACGCTCACCCCGCCCCCGGATCGTGTGTGTACAAGTTTTTCAACCTCGGCCTGTTAGGATTTTTAATCCGGCCCGCCGAGTAGGTAAATCATATCCCTACGGTCATCGGAGGGGTTTCTCCCCGGGAACAGTGCCTCGTGGGCGGATTTTAATGACACATGCTGAGTTTCATTATCGAGCTCCATATATTTCCCGAGTTTGAGCACTTTAAAAATCGGCGGGGGTTCCCCCCGAGCCTATCCGAGAATAGTGCACCGTGAGCGGACTGGGTTGGACGACACCCCGCTGAATTTCTGGAGCTCCAGAAATTTTTCAAATTTGAGCCCCACACACATCGGAGGGGTTTTTCACCGAGCACAGTGCTCTGTGGGCGGACAGGGGTGACACATGCCCCGCTGGAATCCTGAGCACCGTTCGGCCGAATGAACGTTCAGCTGAATGGACGTTCGGCGGAACGTCCATTCGGCGACCTGTCCGTCTGTCAAACGTCCGTCGGCGAAACGTCTTTAGGCGAATCATCCGGTCACAGCCTGACTGTTGTTTGCACGTATGCACCAAATGGCAGCTAGGAGTACCCACCCATTTTGGAATCCCTGGAAGGGGTCCAGGAGAGTGCTCCTTCGGGGGACTTCCTCGTTCTGAGAGGGACTTCAACGCTCACATGGGCAATGACAGTGAGACCTTGAGAGGGATGATTGGGAAGAAGGCCCCCCCTGATGAGATGAGATGAGATGACACTGCTCTTTTTGTCGGATACTTTTTTTTTTCTTCATTTGATTGGCCAGGGAGCTGCTCAAGCAGATAAAATATATGTTTGAATAATTGTGGCACACTCTAACTTCCTTAGGGTGTGTGCATGCTTAATGTCGGACTATGGTGGAGTGCATGCTTTCCAGTCTTGATATCATACTTTTTGTTTTGTTTTTTTTAATCGTCACGTTTTGAATCGCAATAGTATATCGTCAAAATATATTTTGTCCTAAATCTGTTACATGTGCATTTTTTTAAAGTATATTTAAAGATGTACATATATTTTGCTTTTGTCCACAGCTGCAAGGAGTATAGAACAGCACTGGATGATTTATCCAAGGGGTCCAACACAGTAGTGGACGAAATGTCACAACCTAACAGGTGTCTCCCATTGACTATGAAAAAATTGCTCAATTGAGAATGAATTATATATCAGCTAACTATGGGTAACTTTTGTTGAGTAGTGGAGAGAGCCGAGCAAAGAACAGCCCCGCCAGGCTCGCCGAGTCATCCGCACAGAGCCGCAGCAACACAGAAGCCGACCCCCTCAGTGAGTGTTAATATCTACATGAGTGTTCTTGTGCTGCCACTTGCATATAATGTCACCGCTGCTTATTCTTCTTACTCATAGAGGACACGGATGTGGCTGATAAACAGAAGAAGCAATCTCAGAATCCACACATTGAGCTGCGTATGTTTTTTTGCTTGTTTTTTTTTCTCATATTCCCACTTGTTGTTATTGAAAGGTGAAGTCCTTCCTTCCCTCTCACTTTTATTTAGAATTTTCAGACGCCAACGCCAAGTTTTACTGTCGCATCTACTATGCGGATGAGTTCCACAGGATGCGTGAAGAGATCTTGGAGAGTGCTGAGGAGGATTTTGTTCGCTCGCTGTCCCACTGCGTCAACTGGCAGGCACGTGGCGGGAAGTCTGGAGCTGTCTTCTATGCAACTGAAGGTTGGACCATTCACTTGAGTCAAATGTCCATCACCATACAGTAATCCCTCGATTATTGCGTATTCACTTATCGCGATTTCACTACTTTGCGATTTTTTTCCTGCTATTAATTATTTAAAAAATATGTAGTATATATATATTTTTAAGTTCAGAAAAATGTGAAAATCCATGTTGAAACTCGTAAGCCACTTTTGCTACTATGACTCAGTACTGAATATTTTTTTTAATTTTATTTTTTATTTGTATTTTTTAATTCATAAAAAATTGAGAAGCCACGCTGAAACTAGTAAGCGGAAGCCACTCTTGGTACTAGGACTCAGCACTGTAGGGGGAAAAAGTTATATTAGGGGTGACCCTACTTCGGGATTTTTCAATTATCGCTGCCATGTTTGGTCTTCACTAACCGCGATATTCGAGGGATTGCTGTATAGATGACGTGCTGAGAAAAAAATATACAATTATTTTTAAAAAAAACATTCTAATCAAGTGACTTGAGTATTCTCTTTTCAATTCTACAGTAATATTTTTGGGGGAAGACTACTTGTACTTTAATTGAGTGATATTATTTTGAAGTCACACTACTCTTTTTGGCTACGTGTAAATACACGCAAACTAGATTTTATTCTTGCTTGCTCTATTCGCTCTTTGAGATAAGAAAAACTTGTTTTTTTTCCTCCCGAGATGACCGGTTCATCCTGAAGCAGATGCCCAGACTGGAAGTCCAGTCCTTCTTGGATTTTGCTCCTCACTACTTTACCTACATTACTGGAGCTGTGCAACAGAAAGTATGCATCACAGACTCAAATATATGTGTGTCCTTTACGATGAACGGTGCATACATTTGTCTCACAGAGGCCCACCGCTCTGGCGAAGATTCTCGGTGTTTACCGGATTGGGTACAAAAACTCGCAAAACAACACGGAGAAGAAGTTGGACCTACTTGTGATGGAAAACCTTTTTTATGGACGCAAAATGGCTCAGGTATGGAATGTCTAGATTTAGGGTTAGTACACTAAATTTCCTCATTAAAAGAAGAGCAAAGAGTGTCATGTGAACTTTTTTAGACGGTAAACAATGCTTTTGCTCTTCAGCAAACCTATGGAAGTAGATTTGTGTCTTGATTATTTAATCCACAAAAAGTAGCTTCAATACAAATATTTATTTTTGATCAGACAAAACCTTCAATCAAAAAGCTTTTCAAAAAATATGTTTAAATGCAAAAATATAGTTGAGATTAAAAAATATTTTTTTAGCACTATTTTTCTTTGTTTGCAAAAGATTTTTTGTTAGAAGTGAATTTTATAAGTGCTTTTGAACACTTTTAATTGAAAATATTTTTTTGATGGAAGTAATCGATTTTGTGTTTGAGCCACAACTCATTCAAACCCCAAAAAGTTACTTCAATCAAAAAAAAAGATTAATCCAAGTTAAACGTCAAATACAAACAATATTACCACCCACCACCAACAACATTTCTAAAAGAAAAGCTATTTTAGTTTTTATTTTAAAAAATGCCAATTTGAAGTGATTTTACTTTGGATTAAAGCGGAAAACGTTTTGAAGTCCTTTTTTCTGACTGAATGAATTTTTTTAGATTAGATTAGAACTTTATTTCATCCCGTATTCGGGAATGCAAGACCGTAGCAAGCACAGACACAGAAGACATTGTAGACCTAGGTAAAAAAAACTGGAGCAAATGTAGCACTCCTTATATGGGTCAAACATGCTTGAGTCACAAATGATGTTCTCATAGGCGTAGGCTATATGCTCGTATATCAAAATCTGTCTTGTATCTCAAGGTAAATATTTGCTCGAAATTTTACTCGTATCTCAAATTGCTCATATGTCGGGGCACTCGTATGTAAGTGCATTACTGTATGTGCATTATGGTAATGTAAAGTGGTGGCTTCACAATGAAAGCCCCTTTACTCACGAGACAGACTACCATCATCATCAAAAATTAACCGATGTAATTGATGACCTCCAAAGCAGGACGCACAATGCTTCAGACCCCATTAGTCATGTGACAGCTGTGGTTTGTTAGCAGTTCCGACAATGTCATTTGAAACACACTAGAGTGACACCAGCTTTGGAGCTTTAGTTTTGTTTGGCCATCATTAATGTATAATATATTGTTGCAGAGACGGTGGTACCTTTAGTTGAAAAAAAGTGTTTTATGACATCCCAAAACGATCTAAATAAACCAATAGGAATAAAAATAAGATCAAGCCTGCATTCAAAATGAGTTGAAAACAGCTGTCAGACCTAAAGTAACCATTTTTCCCCAACATGTTGCCTGCGTTTCCGGACGATTCGCCGAAAGACGTTTCGCCTACGGACAGTTCGCCGAATGGACGTTTCGCCGAACGGACGTTTCGCCGAAACGGGATTCGCGCGCTCAGCCCGCCCCCGGATCGTGTGTGTATGTTTTTCAACCTCGGCACAAAAAACAACACAATGAGAAACATCCCCACTTTTATTTGTTTAATAAAATAATAAATTCAACACTTTAATTTTTTCGGCGAAACGTCTGTTCGGCGAACTGTCCGTCGGCAAACTGTCCGTCAGCAAACCGTCCGTCGGCGAAACGTCTTTCGGCGAATCGTCCGAGTACTGTTGCCTGTGTAATCATTAAAATTCTGTCCAAAATAGATAAAAGTAAAAGTAGGATGGACTTACTGACCCTAAAGTTGTCAAATATTGCATCATGTTATTCTAAATGGATAAGAAGCGAGATATTCACATTGCCTCTCCGCTCAGGTGTTCGACCTAAAAGGCTCGCTGCGTAACCGCAACGTGAAGACAGACTCAGGCAAGGAGAGTTGTGAGGTGGTGCTGCTGGACGAAAACCTGCTCAAACTCATCTACGACAACCCGCTGTACATCCGCTCGCACTGCAAGTCGGTGCTGCGTGCTGCCATTCACAGCGACGCCTACTTCCTGTCGAGCCACCTCATCATCGACTACTCACTGCTAGTGGGACGCGATGACGCCTCCAATCAGCTGGTGGTCGGGATCATCGGTAACCCCAGTCACAACCCTTGAGTCGTTTTTAACACCTGCTCGTTTTAACCTCTCCACATTCTCGCAGATTACATCAGGACTTTCACGTGGGACAAAAGGCTGGAGATGGTGGTCAAATCCACTGGAATTCTGGGAGGTCAAGGTAGGGGATCATTGGCTCAGGTCACGTATTAACGACAATAGATGGTCAGTCACTTTCTAAAATGGATTGCAACCAAGGAACAGATTTATGTGACGTCACAAAACTGAACTAAAAAAAATCATCAAATTCAAACACACGGGCCACTTTTAAGTAAATTTACATTTTTATTCTTCCTTTTTTAATTGATTACAATTCGTTTTACTGTATTTTTCGGATTACAAGTCGCACCAGACGAAAAATGCGCAAGAGGGTGAAAAAAAACATAATTTGCACTGGAGTGTTAGTAGCATATTTAGGGAGCTTTTTAAGAAAATGTGCTGGTAAAATGGAAAACAGACTTAAATGGGCATCTGTTAAGGAATTTTATTAACTTTTTCAGAGACTGATTCCTAAAAAAAACTGTTCAATCTTGCGACTGTCACAGTGAAAAAGAAAGAATTCTCCCAGAGCAGCCTAACTAGAAAAACGAATGCGATTTATAGTGCCAAAAAGTAATTGGTAATTAGTTTATAAATTATATTTAGAATTATATCTTTTTTTTTTCAATTACTTATGGCTTTAAACAAAGTATTATTTCTTTTCATCTCACCAGCAAAAACTTTAAACCTAATAATGACATTTACCATGTTCATGTTGTTGCTGCTATAGATTCAAAGCCTACATTTTTCATAATGTTGGTTTTTATTTCATGAACTCAGTGTATTTTATTTGACACGTCACCCAAAAGGTGCCTTTTATTCATTTACACAGTTTGATTGTCTACTTAAAAAAAAAAAAAATCCTGCATTTTTTATTTTGGGACCCCAATTGAACTGGGGTGCCTCAATATGCCTCTTTACCTGCTTAAATTTACAGTGGTACCTCGAGATACGAGCTTAATTCGTTCCGGGACTGAGCTTGTATGTCGATTGACTCGTAACTCAAATGAACGTTTCCCATAGGAATGAACTAAAAACAAATTAATTTGTTCCAACCATCTGAAAAACCCCCACCAAAAACAGGATATTGGATTGGAAAAACATTTTTATTTGTTCTAATTCGCCATCTATTAAAAATGTAACAAATAGCTAGTGGTTTAATACTAGTGAAATGTGTTTAATAGTACTAAAATTAGACAGATTTCGCGGAGGGGACTTTTTGGACGGCAACACGCTCGTAACATAACAAACAAATTTAAATAAACTTGGATTATGATGCAGACACACTCAAAAATAAATTTAATCTAACCTAACCCTAAACTTAATTCTAATTCGAGGGTTGTTTGCTTTTGTCTTCCCTTCAAAATATTCCCAAAATTATGCACACAAATGTCCTCACAATAGGATAACGCATGACCACTTACCATACGCCATTCGCACTGACTAACGAGGGGAAAAAAACTGAAAAAATGCAACGCTCAGCCCAGTGCTCCTAGAGATATTACACGAGGGAGTTGCGACCAGAAATATAGTGCTCATGATGTTCGTATGAGCAGCCTCTCGTGTCCGCTGTATGCTTGTATATCAAAATTTGTCTCGTATCGCAAGATAAATATTTGCCTGAAATTTTAATCGTATCTCAATTTGCTCGTATGTCGGGGCACTCGTATGTCGAAAATTGATCTTGCGTATAAATGTGAAATTACTTAATAAAAATCCAAATTATGAATGTGAAATTACTTAATAAAAATCCAAATTATGAATGTGAAATTACTTAGTAAAAATCCAAATTATATTAAGTTAAAAAAAAAATGTTAATAAATATAACCTTCCCAGCATACAATTAAAACTATTAAACATTTGCAATCAAGTAATACTAAGAGACATATTCAATATTCTTTTTTTCTTCTGAAAATGCAGAGCACAAAACAGAAATTAGAAAAACTAGACATCAAGTTTAACACATCACCCCAAAAATATAACAAAAATCTGATTCAAATTATAGTTATACATTTCAATTGAAAATATAGCAAATGTAATACCTTAACCTTGTATATACAATGTTTTTAATCACAGTTGCATGGTAGTAGCAAAAAAAAGTATGTAAGCACAAAACTAAACGTTCAAAATAAACTTGTATAAATTAGCTTTTTTTTTATATATATATATTTCTCATCAGTAATCTCGGTATTCTCTTTGTGCAGGAAAGATGCCCACCGTAGTTTCACCCGAGCTGTACCGTTCCCGCTTTTGCGAGGCCATGGACAAATACTTCCTCATGGTGCCCGACCACTGGACTGGATTGGGGGTCAACTGTTGAGTGAGTACCCATTGGATGCTGGACAATGGGCTCCAACATTAGTTGAGCGCCAGGACCATTTTTAAACATTTTATTTACCAACAGACGAGCATGTAAGTAAACATTCCATACGACACAATTTCAACATTTTTAATAGGCGCAAAACTGTGGAGATTAAGTTTTTATTTCATCACCCTGATGACCCTGTCACTATAGTTTGATATTGTAATTTAAAGTTTGAATATGTATAGAGATTGTGTAACTATTAAAAAATTATTTACATTGATCTATAAATCTGTGTTTGTCATTATTTTACATATGAAAAAGACAAATGCAAAACTGCAAGACATTGATTTATTTTTTGCTAAAGTGTACAGTTGGAATATAAAAATACTGAAGTGTGGTCGTACTGCATCAGGAACGGCTGGCGCGATTCATGAAGCTTGTTTTGCGTTAATTTAGGTTTCAACAGCTTGTATTACAAAGCATTATACATCGCTATACAAAAGAGCAGTATCAGAGATGGCAGTTTCAACAATAATTGGCCACAAATTTTACTACCAGCAAATATTATTACAGATAACAAATCTACAAAAAGACAAAATCTCTCTTCAAACCGAAATACTCACACTGTCAAATAAAAGTCAAGTATCTCCGCAGTTTTTTTTTATGTACATAAGACTTAAAACACAAGGTACCACTATAGTCAGGACATGGTCGTAAATTGTTCAAATAAATATCAATGGAAGTAACATTTGGTTTATTCTAGTTGTTTGGTTTCAATCTATCGGATTGGGAATGCGTGACCAATTCTTTAGTTGGTCATCATGGAAACAAAACACAAAACATGCAGGAATTGAGATTTGGAGTGATTACGTAGGTGTATTAAGGTCTTGCTGAGGAGATCAAATTAGGGACATCTTGAGCATAAAAACATATTGAAATTGTCAAATGTAGGATTTTCTTTTTTTAATGCATGGGTGTGCGTTGATGGTTATTGACAAATTGCCGTGGATTTCAGGTAAATCCAAGGTCAATTTTTTAGTCGGTCTGTATTGAACATGAATAGAGAATTTCTTGAGGGTGTTCATTGTTGACAATGCCAAGCTATTAAATATGCTCTTTGAAATACAAGGGGCTTCTTTTGGGGGTGGGGAGGGGGGCTTTAAGCTTTTGGGCTAATAGTATGCTATTAGTACTGCATCACATGAATATTTGGAAGATTTGCATAACAGGAACAGTGTGACTCGGGTGCAAAATGTGGGAAGAAATAAGTGACCAAAAATATGAGCAATCCCATATAAGAAAAAATTTAGTTTCCGTACATTTTTTCAGGAGTGCAGTAATCCCTCGAATATCGTGGTTAATGTAGACCAGACATGGCCGCGATAATCGAAGTCCTAGTAGCAAGAGTGGCTTCCGCTTACGAGTTCAAGTGTGGATTTAAAGTTTTGGGCTAATAGCATGCTATTGTACTGCATCACATGAATATTTGGAACATTTTCATAAGAGGAACAGTGTGACTCGAGTGCAAAATGTGGGAAGAAATAAGTGACCAAAAATATGAGCAATCCCGTATAAGAAAAAAAAGTACTTTTCGTACATTTTTTCAGGAGTGCAGTAATCCCTCGAATATTGTGGTTAATGTAGACCAGACATGGCCGCGATAATCGAAAAATCTCGAAGTAGGGTCACCCCTATTATAACTACCTTTTTTTCCCAATGCCGAGTTTTGCTTAAGAGTTTCAGCTTGGATTTTCACGTTTTTTAACTTAAGGAAAAACGGGGGATAATTAATAGCAGAAAAAATCGCGATGAGTAAAGTCGCATTATAATTGAGGGAACACTGTACATTATTAAATGAAATCCTTTCTTTAATGAACATAACCTGATGTTCTCATTTGTGTTGACCTTCCAGCCTGTCCATAATACACCTTAGTCAATGTCCAAAGAAATATGCTGGTTGTGATTCAGGTGACCTTCTCAAAATGAAGATTTCCAACAAAAGCAATAGAAGCAGATGTGAAGGCACTGCACACATTTGATGGCACGTTTTGCTGGTAAGGTAGTCAAACACAGGTGAAAATTTTACATTGAAGTGCTGTGTACCATTGCGCGAATAATGTATGTATATATATATATATATATATATATATATATATATATATATATATATATATATATATATATATATATATATATATATATATATATATATATATATATATATATATATATATATATATATATATATATATATAAATAATAACTAATCAAAGAAAAGCTCCCACGTAGGAGGGTGAGCGTGCCTGATTAAAAAGGAATGTTTTCATGTTTTTGTTATTTAATTATAATTCAAATAAGTTGACATCGGCTACCCTGTTTGGATAAGGTAAACATGCAAGCAGTGCATATTCGTGGAACTTTCTACACAACTATTCACGGTTTGTGCTTCAAGTAACAAAGACTAAAGAAAACAACTATGCTCTCATATTAAAAAGTTTTTTCAGTCCAAAATGATGACTGTTCAAACCAAACATTTATATAATGTCTTTTGAACTTTTTGTCATACAACAGAAAAATTATGACTCCACTCACATTACAATTTCCAAATTTTTACATCCTTTTGTATGGCTGAAAGGACAATTATTTCAAATGATTAGATTTCTTCTCACGCAGTTGTTGTATTTTTTGGACAATAAGTCGCACCAGCCAAATAATTTGCACTGGAGTATAGATGTTCTTGAATTTTTTTGGTTTGTTTTTGCATTTTTGGTGGGCATTTTTTAAATGATCAATTACCAAGAACAAACTATACGTATTTATAGTAAAATGGAGAAAAAACAAGCATCTGTTAACATAACATTGACATTTTTGGGGGGATAACTAAAACCTTAAAACAGGCTATCGGTGAAAAAAACTAAAAAGTGAATAAGTCATGGGCCTATGAAAAAAATGCGACTTATAGCCCATAACGTATGGTACTTTTTTTTATATTGGGCAATATTTTTCTATTCTGGTGAACAATTTTCTTTAAATCCTAAATATCTTATTTTAAAACCTTAACATATCTCATTAATTATCTAATGGCTGCCACTGAGGCCACACAATGATCGCTACCAAAAATCCCAGTCAAAATGGATTGGACATCACGCGCATCGGTCCCACTGAACCATACGGATTTACCACCAGTCCTCGCATCTTACCGTATTTTCTCTCATTAAGCCGCACCCTTAAAATTGCCTTATAATCGTGGAATTTTACAATTTCTCGCGTATAAGCTACCCCCTGATTCACAATTTTCACCTCCATATTCATAGTTTTCATAAGGAGTACAAATATGTTACTTTGAAGGGAAAATCTTTTTTAGTTACAAATACGGCTTATATGCGAGAAAATACGGTAAATAAACTGGACTTCTATTATCGTCAAAGGCAGGCAATGAGTGAATGAATCTACATGTGTGAATAGTTTATCAACACAATCTTGGACAAAGGCTGCTTACTTAGTGGAACAAACCAAAATAAGAACAAGTTAAATATTGGTAGAAAAAAAATAAGATGGCTTTTGACAGGGGTGTGCTGAGGTCAGTTTGGATTTTGAGCACCCGTGTGGAGAAATCTTGGAAAACTGTCAGAAAGCGGAATTCCGCCCAACAGAAAGTGTCAGAAAGTTTCCGAATCCTCCGAATCGTTCTCCGTAGTTCCCTCGCTAGAGGGTCCTGAGGGGTTCCTGCTGCTACGCGGAACCCGCGCGATGGGGTCTTTGTGCCCCTTGGGGGGCGGTTGCCTCAGCGGGGCGCCAGGTGAGGGGGCGCCGGAGCTGCAAGGGGAGCAGAAAGGCATCATGGTAGCCAGAATGAGCGCCAGGCAGTCGGCCACCTCGCGGCTGGGGGCGCAAGCCAGAGCGGGGGTCAAACCTGCATTACAGAGAGACGCAAAATGGCCAAAAAACGGGGATGGCGAAAGGGGCGGGAGCAAGAGAGGGACAGCACCCATCGCGTTAGTGCATTGGCAACGCACAAAAATACAGGGGGGAAGAGGGCACATTAGGTTTGGACAAAAGTATTGGGACACACCTCCACAAGCATGGCGTGGAATCACATTTGGGTACACCGGGGGTGTTCAAACTCCATCCCGTGGGTTGGTTTTTATGACATACCTTTCAACTTGAACAGTTTACCAATATTTTGTACATAACTTTTCAATGCATAGGGATGCAGCAAGACTATCATACAGGGAAAAAAAACATACTATAGTGTCTACGAGAACGTGTCCACTCCCACCTCCGGCCAGTCCCACGCCTCGTCACGGCCCGGCCATATATATATACGTATACATATAAGGCACACTTAAAAGTCTTAAATTTTCTCCAAAATAGACAGGGCGCCTTATAATAGTGTGCTTTATATACGGGAAAAAAATTAAAATGTGTCATTCATTGAGGGTGCGCCTTATAATGCGGTGCGCCTTATAGTCGTGAAAATACGGTAATTACACTAATAAATCAAATTTCTTTCATTTGTGTCTGTTTCTCACATCTTTCATACAAAGGTGGGGCACTTTGATCATTTTAAAGGGTTTAGTTGGTAGTTTTTTTGAGGACCATGGAGCAAGTTATAGAATTTACATAAAGTACTGCTCTACTTACAAAAGTTCAAGTTACGAAAAAATAAATGTTTAAAGTTAATAATTAATTTCTTAAGTAGAGATTACTGCCGTACATATATATATATATATATATATATATATATATATATATATATACATATACATATATACATATACATATATACATAGTTGTTCCTTGCAGCTTTCAATTTTTCCGAAAGCCGCTCTCCGAGATAAAAGTTGGAACACCCCCGATCTATAAAATCGATGCAACTCGGAAAAAACAAGCACAGACAATAGAGCTACATTAAAGCTTGAAAAAAATTCTAACGTGAGAGGACTAGCATGCATGCATGCATGGAGGCTGATTCATCCTACCGTGCTCATCTACCGTCTGAATGTTAGCCCCTCGGGACAGCAGCTGCTGGACTGCCTGTTTGAGTCCACTGCGGGCCGCCAAGTGGAGAGGCCTGTTGAGACAAGACATCATTAAAGAAGATGTCAACTACACCAGGACTGCGTGGAGTGGTGAAGAACTCACGTTTGTAGCGCAGCGTTTGTGGCGTTTATTTGCGCAGAATCCGACAACTTTTCCAGAATGAGCAAAACACAGTCTTCTTTTCCCTAAATGGTGTCAAAGATGGCCAGAAATTAGTCATATCGCTTACATGTATGATACCAGAGACCTGTAAAACCATACACGTACACTTTTCATGATGTTTCTCAATACTTACCGTATTTTCTCGAATTAAACGCGCACTCGAAAATAACACGCAGGTAATTTTGGGCCAAAAACATCTGGAAAAACGCAGTAATCGAATATAGTGCGCACCTAAAATTTCCCGCTGACGAAAATCAGAAATCTTACCTTTTTTTCTTCGTTTCACGATTGTTTTGTTCAAAACCGGATAGAGAAATCTTCAGGTACGAGCGTGTCGAGTGTCGTGCAGTTGGTGGAGTTATGCGTTTGAATTTTAGGACAATAGATGATACACAGAGTGGACAAACATATCATGTAGACGTGTTATGTTGCAATACCTTTTAGACTTCCTTGAACATTGACTACATTTCAATTGACAATACCATGTTTTAATTCAAATATCTATTGTCATTCTCAAACAAGAAAAGGAACATACAAATTGAATAAATAAATGATTTGAAGATATGCACAATGGAAAAGACTATCACATGTGTTTAAACTACAAGTGTTCATCAAGAGTACAAATTTATTCATTAGAATCCTTCAAATGAAGAGTCCGCATCAGAATCTTTAAATAGTCTCTGCAGATATTCCTCTCCCTCTTTGTCTGTCCTCTCATCCGTCTCCTCATACATCTCTTCGTTGAGAATCCTATCAACGTCCACGCTTCCTTCATCCACTTCCTCTTCCTCCCACAACACATCATCCTCAGTACCATCCCGCTTGTTGGTGAGGCAACACTTCTTGAAGCCTCTGGTGATGATGGCAGGCTCCACTGCGTCCCAACTCTTCTTGATCCACTGTGTGATTAGCTGCAGTGATGCCTTTCTGGTGTTGCCACTTGCTGTAAATGTTTTCTCCCCTGAAGCCATCCATTCCGCCCATCTCTGCTTCATCTGTTGCTTGAAGGGACGGTTGCACGAGACGTCCATGACCTGGAGTTGGCTGGTCATACCTCCAGGAATTATGGCTACATCTGTTCTGGCTTCTTTTAAGATGTCCTTCACACACTGCATGCGGTGACACCTGAATGCATCAAAAACTAACAGTTGTCTTTGTGTTGAAGGTCTTGCACTCCCTACTGTTCTTATCCAGTCCTTGGTGAGATGTTCATCCATCCAACCCTTCTCCTGGCAGCGGACGATGACACCAGATGGCCACACAACATCCTTCGGAAGGGTCTTGCGCTTGAAGATGACATATGGTTTCATCTTGGAGCCATCCCCGTATGCACCAAGCATCACAGTGAAGCGAGATTTTTCATTTCCTGTAGACTTGATGGTGACTGACTTTACACCCTTAAAATCCACAGTCAGTGAGTTCGGCAGATCAAAAGTCAGTGGGGTTTTATCAGCGTTTCCTATATTCCGAAGTGCATAGTGGTGCTTCTTCCTCATCTTGATTATGAACCGCTGATACTCCATCAGTTTATGTTCGTAGTCCTCCGGCATCCTTTGGGCAATTGACGTTCTCTTTCTTACAGATAGGTCGTGCCGTTGCATAAACTTATAGCACCAACATGCAGACGATTTGAAGCCGGGATCCTTGTTGGTTTTTTTCATGATTTTCAGGGCGAGGATACGCAGCTCGACTGTGTTGATGGCACACCCTGCAGCTCTTCTCTCAGCAATCGTTTTAAGAAGTTCTTTCTCTAACTCTGGGAACATTGCTTTTCTTCCACGTCCTGATGCTTTTGCTGTTAATTTTTCTTTCAATAATGAGTCTTTCTTCTTCCTCCAACCACGGATGTTAGCTTCACTAATATCGAATTTTCTTCCACCTTCTCTGTTGCCCAATTCCTCTGCCACTTTGATGACTTTTCTTTTGAACGCTGCGGTATAACTTGCTCGTTTTGATGCCATGTTGCTTGTACAATGTCCAAAACTGAACTGAGAGAGGGTGAACTGAGACGAGTACGAGGCTAGAGGGGGGCAGTGGTGGTCTCGGCTTTCCGATTTTCGATTGGCTTTACGAGATGACGTAAAATCCGTGCGTCAAAGTGAGTTTGACAATGCTTTTTTCGATCGAAAATTTGTAATTTATTTTAGTTATTGATTATAACACGCACCCCATCTATTGGAATTAATTATATAGCAAAAATCTGCGTGTTATATTCGAGAAAATACGGTAAGTTTAAGTTTGTTCTACCCTGGAGCACAAAAGGTCAACTGATATCTAGTATGGTATGTAGTAATAATAAGGGCGGTCCTACTTCGCGGTTTTTCGATTATCACAGCCATCCATGTATGGTCTACATTATCTGCGATAAATGAAGGATTAGTGGATTTAGTTTTGGGGAACTCTTGTTATAGTATACAGTGGTACCTTTTAGATATGAGCTTAATGCGTTCCGGGACTGAGCTCGTATGTCGATTTACTCGTACCTCAAATCAAAGTTTCTCATAGAAATGAACTAAAAACAAATTAATTTGTTACAACCCTCTGAAAAAAAACAGGATATTGGAATGGAAAAACATTTTTATTTGTTCTAATTCGCCATCTATTGACAGAGTAAAAAATAACTAGTGGTTATGATGTTTAATAGTATTAAAATTAGATGGATTTTGCGGGGGGAGAAAGGGAGGGAGAGAGAGCAAAAGAGCCTTTTTGCATGGCAACTCGCTCGTAACATAACAAACAATTTTAAATGAACTTGGATTACGATACATACACAAAAATACATTTAATCTAACCTTACACTGAACTTAATTCTAATTTTGTTTTAAACTTTTATACCTTCTCCCTGGTTGGCTCTATTTGCCCCGCCTCCACCATGACTTTCAGCTGCAGTTTTTAAAAGGAACCTATTGAGGTTTTTTTGCAAAATATTCCGAAACTGATGCACACAAATGTTATCACAATAGGATAACGCATGACCACTTGCCAACTTGAACTAGTACTCCTCGTATTGGCGAGCAAGCTCTGCCACGCGTACACCATTTTTACTGACTAACGGGAGGAAAAAAAACACGCAAAAAATGCAACGGTCCAGTGCTCGTAGAGACGTTTAAACGAGGGAGTTGCGGCGAGACAGTGCCCATTCTATTCTCGCGTCGGCCACACCTGGATGTATGCTCGTACAGTAATTACTCGACATACAAGTGCCCGACATAAGAGCAATTTGAGATATGAGTACAATTTTGAGCAAATGTTTATCTTGAGACACGAGACAAATTTTGATGTACGAGCATACAGCGGACGCGAGAGGCTGCTCATAAGAACATCATGGGCACTGTCTCTCTTCCTGCAACTCCCTCGTGAAATGTCTTTCTGGTCGCAACTCCCTCGTGTAATGTCTCTACGAGCACTGGGCGGAGTGTTGCATTTTTTTCAGTGTTTTTTCCCCTCGTTAGTCAGTGCATAATGGCGGAGCGAGAGGAGTATACTACTTCTCATTGGCAAGTATGCATGCATGTACATCTGTGTATGTATATGTATGTGTATGTACACATATGCGTATATGTGTATATGTATATGTATATATATATATATATATATATATATATATATATATATATTTCAGCAACACGCTTATTTATTTATATATTTATTCATGTATTTATCTATTTATTAACTTACTTATTACCTATCTATTTATGTCTAAAATGCCTTTCATATTTCTGCATCCTCACCCTCTTGCTACTGTGACAACAAAATTTCCCGACTACGCGATGAATAAAGTTATCCAATCTAATCCAAGTGCTCATGCGTTATCCTATTGTGAGGACATTTGTGTGCATACTTTTCAGAATATTTGAAGGGAAGACAAAAGCGAACAACCCTCGATAGGATCCTTTTAAAAACTGCATCTGAAAGTCAGGGTGGAGGCGGGGCAAATAGAGCCAACCCGGGAGAAGAAAGGTATAAAAATTTTAAACAAAATTAGAATTAAGTTTAGTGTAAGATTAGATAAAATTTATTTTTGAGTGTGTCTGCATCGTAATCCAAGTTCATTTAAATTTGTTTGTTATGTTACGAGCGCGTTGCCATGCAAAAAGTCTCTCTCTCTCTCTCCCCTCCGCAAAATCCGTCTCAACCACTAGTTATGTTACTCTGTTAATAGATGGCAAATTAGAACAAATAAAAAATGTTTTTACAATCCAATATCCTGTTTTTGGTGTTTTTTCAGAGGGTCGGAACAAATTAATTTGTTTTTAGTTCATTTCAATGGGAAACGTTCGTTTGAGAACGAGTAAATCGCCATACGAGCTCAGTCCCGGAACGCATTAAGCTCGTATCTCAAGGTACCACTGTATATCAAAATTTGTCTCGTATCTCAAGGTAAATATTTGCTGGAAATTTTACTCGTATCTCAAATTGTTTGTATGTCGGTGCACTCGTATGTCAAGGTATTACTGTAATGTATCCTTGACCTAATTTACAAGGTAGCCATGGGTCAATGAAAGCATTTGACATCTAGCATTGCGTTGATATCTCCTGAAAATATTTGTTCAGTGCTGATCTGATGCCAGTTAACATTTGTTTATCGAAAATTGACTTCGAAGTCAGCACGCTAACACTAATTGTGAAAGCTGACCTCTTAGCATTGGCCGATTTTGGGAGTCTCTATGCATAAAAGATGAGGAAGATTGGACACTTACATTTTTACAAGCTAGATGCAGCGCAGTGTTGGTATCTTTGTCGGTGTAATGGAGGCAGGTTGTGGCGCAGTTGAGTAGAACCTCTAGACCAGTACACACAAAATAAATCAGTAGTAAAATTGCGCTTTCATCAACACAAGTCAAATATGTGTACCGAGCGCGCCGACGCAGCCGTTCTCAGCCGCCATCATCAGCGCGGTGCGACCCGATTGGTCTGCAGCGTCAACCGGTGCGTCGTGTGAAAGGAGCACCTGGACACAGTCGACATGCCCTGAGAATGCCGCCGCATGGAGGGGTGTCCTGAAAGACAAATTGGGAGAAAAAAAACATTCCATCTTCAGTTTAACCTTGCTTAGAAACGGGAGAGACGGAAAGTTCCTTCCTAAGCAAAATTGGATCTGATTTGGGAGGGGGCAGCTGTCTCCAGTCTCATCAAAAGAGGCACATGTTGCAAGCTTCCAAGTTTAAGGAATAACTTAATAAACAGCTTTTACAGCTCATTTATGTCAGACAAAGCAGCCCGCTTCACACATATGTTCTCAACAGATAGCCTAGTGCGCTCATTAGAAGAGCTATGTCTCACGAACATTCATTCATTACTTTTCTGAAACATTTATCCTTAAGGTTTGCAGGGGGTGCTAGAGTCTATCCCAGCTATGGACAAATAGACTTAGGGACAGTTTTTTCCCCACAGCCATCAGGGCTCAGTACTTTCATTAGCATGACACACAATCCCTTCTGTGCAATAACAATGGGCAATATCTTAGATTGTGCAATATTTTAGAATTTACCTTGCCCGGACGTGACTTTTTAAATTACTTATTTATCGTTTTACTGGGGAAAACACACTTTGTGGAGTAACACCAGCAATTTCATTATAAACAGCTGTGTATAATGACAATAAAGGCTTTTGATTTGATTTGAGCTAACTGCACCAGGAGGGGACACACTGAATCGGTAGCCAACCAATCGCAGGGCACAAGGAGACGGACCACCATTCACGCTCACAGTCATACCTAGGGGCAATTTAGAGCAGGAGTGGACAAACTATTCCAGAAAGGGCCGCAGTGGGTGCGGGTTTTCGTTCGAAACTATAAGAGGCAACCTTTCCACCAATCTGGTATCGTAGAATTGCAATCGGTGGATTGTAGTCAGGTGCTTCTTGTTTTAGCAGAACCTCATTGGTTAAACTGTTTGTGTTGGATCGGTTGGAACAAAAACCTGCACCCAAAGCAGCCCTCGAGGACCGCTTTACCCACCCTTGATTTAGAGTGCTCAACCAGCCTACCTTGTATGTTTTTGGGATGTGGGAGGAAACTGGAGATAACCCACGTAAGCCCAGGGAGACCATACAAACTCCACAAAGTGATGACTGAACTGGGATCGAGACCCTTGACCCGGGAACTGTGAGGCCGACGCGGTAAGCACTCCCCCACACAAAGAGGGGTAGGATTAAAGAGATTGAGAACGTTAATATTTTCCACTCTGACGGACCAGCAGTAGGTAGCCCGGTGGTTGGGGACCACTGCTTCATAGTATCCTTCTGTTTAAGGATGGTACATATTGTCGAAGAACTTCTCTCGTATTGGCAAGCCAGCTCAGTCACGCGTACACCACTCATATTTTTCGATTACTTCATGCTTAATATGAATTGTCATCATACACTTTTTCTTCTCACTACCCTTCATTGCACCGGCTTGAAAAAAAACAACCTGTATGCCCAGTGCTCGTAAAGATCTTTACGTGAGGGAGATTTGGTGAGAAAGAAAGTGTGCTGTTATCATAAGCAGCCTCTTGCATACTCGGCCACCTGGCTGTCTCGTATGCTTGTATTTCAAATTTGTCTCGTATCTCAAGGCAAATATTTGCTTGGTATTTTCCTCGTATCTCAAATTTTTCGTATGTCAAGGTATTACTGTATGCTAAATTAATGTAAAATATGCTTCCAAGCTACGAAACCACTTCAGGACCCAATTTATTTTGCAAGTAGAGGTATCACTGTAAATATAAAAGTTATTGGGGACCCTAAGCAGAGAGCAACATTAATTTATAAAAAAAATAATTAAAATTAAAGCTTAGTAATAATAAAAATTTGAAACCTGAAGGCTTAGTAGTTCACTCGTCTGACTTAGGTGCGG
This sequence comes from Stigmatopora argus, assembly GCF_051989625.1. Taxonomy (NCBI): domain Eukaryota; kingdom Metazoa; phylum Chordata; class Actinopteri; order Syngnathiformes; family Syngnathidae; genus Stigmatopora; species Stigmatopora argus. The sequence continues at coordinate 4,664,187 of NC_135399.1, forward strand.
GCTCGATTCCCGCTGGTGGCAGTATAATTGTGAGTGCAAATGGCCGTGTACCTCTCTCTGTGTGTTGACTGGCAACCAGTCTAGGGTGTAGTCTGCCCTTCGCCCCAAGTCAGCTGGGAAAGGCTCCAGCAATTACGAGGATGCGTGGTATGGAAGATTAATGAATAATGAAAATTAAAATTGATAACCACATTTCGAATGGGTCTTGGAGGCCACACTTGCTTCCAGATGTCAATATTGCGTCCATAAGGACTCCAGGTCTTTATGGGGTCTTTATTTTTTTTATAATTGACAAAAATAGTCACTTGCCCTCTAGAAGGTTTTGTAAACAAACAAAAACTACAAAATTGTAACTAATATGGTAACTACAAAGCTGCAAGCAAATGATTCGTAATACAAACACACCTGTCCTTGGCATCCTTGCAGCCGGCGATATCTGATCCCATTGCCTCCAGCAGTAAAGATGCACAGGCTTCATGGTCGTTCATACTGTTAAATGGAAAACGAGTTGACAGATGTCGAATTAATTCTTTTTTTGTGATTGTATCAACTCTTGCATTGCCTCACAAGTGTGTTGCTTGTACGTCTAAACGGCAACAGAGAATGATGACGATTGTATGGAGGGTGCAAGTTTTTGTAGAGTAAATGAGTCTGCGAGATTTAAGTTGTTCTCGTTTTTACGTTACGTTGGTTAAAGGGCATCAACTTTTGGCAAAGTAAAGTCTGTGAGAGCACATTGCTTTTCAAGCCATATTAGGAGATTTAAGAAATATTGAGAGTAAAAGTCATTCAATTATGAGATTAGGCGGCCCGGTGGCGTGAGTGGTTAAATTGTCGACTTCACAGGGTCCCGGGTTCAAATCCAGGTCACGTCTACCTGTGTGGCGTTTGCATGTTCTCCCCGAGCCAGCGTGGGTTTCCTCCGGGTACTCCGGTTTCCTCCCACCTTCCAAAAACATGCATGGTACTATGAAGACCCGAATAATTGTAGGCACTGGAATAATAGTAGGGAGTGGAAAATTCCAAATGAATTAATAATAGTAGGCACCGGAATAATAGTAGGCAGTGGAAAATTCCAAAAATTATGAATATTAGTAGGCACGAGATAATTAGTGTCTAAACAGATTCGATGCATCGAACTCTACCAGTGGCAATTGCACGTTCTTACTAGTACTACATACCTGTCAACTTATACGTTTTTCCCGTATTTTATACGTTTTTTGATCATTTCAAATTGTGCACGCCGTGTAACAACTTTTGTACGGGATTTTTTTTTTAAGTACGTTTTTTGTAAAACGGATCTCGTTTTACGCATTTCGGCTCTAATCCGGATCGTCTCGGTCACTGGTAGCAGACGAAAACGTCATCGTCAACTGCTAATATTGTCATGCTTTAAGCATGATATGCGCACACGCATTCCCCTTTCACACGAAACAGGAAATGATTAAATCATTTCCTGTTTCGTTATTTAAGCAGCTATGAGTCATAGCGCTTGGGTCCGAATACATTCACGGTCGCGTCACGACAACGCGGCGTGACCATAACACTTTTACGTGCACCCTATGTGAGTAAATATGTGCCGCGTTGCATTTGTACGGTTTTCTATTGCTTAATACGGGGAATTCCAATCATTAATACGGGGAGGAATTGGCCCAGGTTGACAGGTATGACATTGTAATTATGTATATTGCAACTCTACCAGTGCCAATGAAATTTTACTCGTATCTCGAAATGCTCGTATGTCGGGCGGGGTGCTCGTATGTCGAGGTACCACTGTAAATATTTTCCAACAGCAGTGCACTCACACAGCACAATGCAGCGGTGTGAACGGATTCCCGTCAATGCAGCGACAACCCTTCTGCTCCAGTAGAACCTCCACACAGCCCTCGTGACCTAAAAACACACGTTAAAATTCATTCACTGCCTTTGACAGTTATACATGTGAAATATCCATTTCGGTCTGAACAACAACCGTGGTAGCACGCCCAGTGCAGCGGGGTGTAACCGTGGTGATCTCGGAGTGGGGGCAGCGAGTCGGGTTCAGGGCAGGCTATGCCAAGCAGGTCACTCAGCCAGGAGGCGTGGCCTCTTGCCGCCGCCAGGTGGATGGCAGTGCGACCCTTTGCGTCACCCAGCAAAATAGACGCTTCCTGCTCCAGTAGACACTGCACGCATTCCTCCTGGCCACACAGCAACTGCAAAGGAAGAAATTGCAGCAACACCACAAAATGGGAAGTAATTGATACAATTTATCGACCAAATTTTGGAATCCAGGTAGTAAATGGGGGACCTGGGTTCAAATCCAGGTCAGTCCACCTGTGTGGAGATTGCATGTTCGTGGGTTTTCTCTCAAATGGAATTTACAATTTCAAATCCTAAAGTCTAATTCATCATCATAATGTTTACAATTTTTCAAAGTCTGATTGATCATCATCAGATTCACCAAACAATTGATTCCATTCTTCTTTAGCCCTCACTGGACAGACTCGTTTCCCTGGAGCAACTTTTTTTTACCCTATAAACTTGCCGAAGGCTTTTTGGAGAGGGCTGGCTTTTGTAAAAGAAGGTACCGTATTTTCACGACTATAAGGCGCACATAAAAGTCTTAAATTTTCTCCGAAATAGACAGGGCGCCTTATAATCCAGTGCGCTTTATATATGGACCAATAATAAAATTGTTATCACGATAAAATAAATCAGTCGATAGGGTACACCATGCTCTACAGCTCTCACAACTACGGCAAGCAGCCCCCGACTCTACTATTTTCCCGTAGAAAAAGTACTGCACAGTGACTGCTGGCATATAGAGTTCTTTTGTCAATACACCCAATGGATTGTGGCCTGGCGATCAGCATCAACACAGCTTTACGAAGCATGGACGCTAGCTACTATTTGCGAATGGATTGTGGCCTGGCGATCGGCATCAACACAGCTTTACGAAGCATAGACGCTAGCTACTAGCTAGTAACTATTTGCGAATGGATTGTGGCCTGGCGATCGGCATCAACACAGCTTTACGAAGCATGGACGCTAGCTACTAGCTAGCAACTATTTGCGAATGGATTGTGGCCTGGCGAGCGGCATCAACACAGCTTTACGAAGCATGGACGCTAGCTACTAGCTAGCTATTATTTGCGAATGGATTGTGGCCGCCTGGACGAACGTATAAAACTCAGAAAATGAGGACTTTGATGGATTTGTGGGTGATGATGACGTGAGTACATTGTAAAATGGCTAAATAAAGTACAACGGAACTCAGTTTTGCTTCCGTTGCCTTTTTAAAAACGTGTTTTTAGCGTGTGGGTGTAGCGTGCATGTTTAAGCTGGTGTTTTGCCATGCCTGGCCGCGTCTATAAAAACGGTGCATCCTTTGTGTTTAAAATACAGAAATAGCACTCGTTACTGACACTGCGGCTAAAAATACGATGCGCTGTACAGTCGTGAAAATACGGTAAATTATCGCCATCTGGCGGAAAAGACAGGTTCTACATCCCCCACTATACATAACGGCTGCGGAGGGGACTTTTTCACCGCCAGAGTGCAGTGTTTCACCAGGATTCATGTATAATGCGCACCCGAACTTTGCTTGTTTTTTGGTACAAAATTTTGCGCTTTATACTCGAAAAAATACGGCATGTAGTAATATTAGGGGTGATCCTACTACTACGGTTTTTCAATTATTGCGGCCATCTCTGGTCTATATAATCCGCAAAAAAACGAGGGATGTGTACACCATTTAGCCTAAATATTTGTTTTAAATCTCAAGTGCCTTAAATGTAATATTCCTCAAATCACTGAAGGCGACTGGCGAATTGTTCTCATGCCGCAGGAGCATCTTAAAACGTGCCAACGTACTCTTATTCAAAACAATTGCATAAGCGTCTAACCGAATAACACAATTAAGGTCAAAAAACAACTGCAACATCAATTGCATATCAGGTATTCAAAACATCAATTAAGGTCGGAAACCAAAAACAACTGCATAAGAATTTAAACAAGCAAGCCTCCATTCAGCAAAACAATTCGGTGAAACGAGCAACACTATTTTAAAACAATATGCGAGTATTTTTGGAAGTCGATTCAATTATCGCCATCTGCTGCGGAATCCAAGTCAAAGCAATTTAAGAGTCCTTCACAGATCTTCATTGCGAACGTGCGACTGGGTAAAGGGTTGAGGTTTTAATCCAGATCAACAGTCCTCGGATCCCGGGACTGGGTGAGCTGTCAAGTCAATAGTCCTCGGATCAGGGCAAAACAGTTTAAACGTCCTCAGAGCAGGCTGCAGGGGGAATTGTCCTTCGGTAACAATTATACTGAGCGTTTGTCTGCTTATAATGATTAATATTTCACATATACATATAATGATTAATATTCCACACATACATATAATGATTAATATTTCTTCGTTGTACACACATAATAGTACCCAAAATAACTCCAACATTCCCCCCTGTTATTATATCTGCCCGCATGTCTTCCTTTTATTAAAGTATATCTATTAATGAACTTATCATTTTGGTGAGGATATTACTCGGGTTATCTTAAATTAACGAAAGTCTCATCATCCGTAGAAGTTACTCGATGGCGATGCCAACCAAACACGACGACGTCTTGGAGGAGGGATTGTGTAATTTCTATAAATGTATGAACCTCCTCTCGCCTAACTCTTCTGTCAGTATCCTCATCTCCTTGACGGAATTTTGGGTGGGAAAGCCCGACATGTAAACTGAGGAGCGAGGACTTTGAGAAATGCAATTAGAGACATAAGAGAAACGGTAAAAGGATATGCATCTCCTTTTTAAAGCAGCTTTTTAAGCAGTTAAATGAATAATAAACTATGGATGGTTGACCTCCAAGCACTGAACAAGTGACATGCAGCTCACTCACCCCAAGGTGCAATGCGGTCATGCCGTGTTTGTCGGCCATATTGACGTCCACGTCCCGCTCAAGAAGGAGAGACACGGCGTCAACGTGACCACCTACCACAGCAAGCATCAGAGGTGTCCTGTAAACACAGACACAATGTGGGTCATTGCAAAGTTGGAGAAAATGTTGATATCATACACCCTTTAAATGTTAAAAATCCACATACAAAATACTTCAGCATGGAGTTTCTTAGCAAAGGTTCTTACTTTGCCTATGATCAAAACAAACGAGTAAAGAGGCCGGTGTAGCCCGCAGGAGGGTTCTTGCAAGTTTCAACAAGGGAAATTTAATGCCAAAAATATGGAAATTACCTGGCCAACCTCACATCAATTTAATATACTCTTAAAATGTCAGAACATTTTAAGGAGAATTTCACGCAATGCAGGACAATTTAAAATTTAAGGAATTTAAAGCGTACCTCAGCTGGAAAAGAAAAATGGTTCCTATTGAAAATGTGTACAGTAATATCTCGACATACGAGCAATTGTAGTTACGAGTAAAATTTTGAGCAAATATTTATCTTGAGATACGAGACAAATTTTGATATACGAGCATACAGCGGACGCGAGAGGCTGCTCATAAGAACATCATGGGCACTGTCTCTCCCCCCGCAACTCCCTCGTGTAATGTGTCTACGAGCACTGGGCGGAGCGTTGAATGGCGGAGCGATCGCTAATACGAGAGGAGTATATACAACTTCTCCCTGGCAAGTGGTCGTGCGTTATCCTATTGTGAGGACATTTGTGTGCATCATTTTGGAAATATTTTGAAGAGAAGACAAAAGCAAACAACCCTCGATAGGTTGCATCTGAAAGTCAGGGTGGAGGCGGGGCAAATAGAGCCAACCCGGGAGAAGAAAGGTATAAAAAAATAAGTTTAGTGTAAGGTTAGATTAAATTTATTTTTTGAGTGTGTCTGCATCGTAATCCAAGTTAATTTAAATTTGTTTGTTATGTTACGAGCGCGTTGCCGTGCAAAAGGTTTCCCTCCCTGTCCCTCGCTCTCTCCCCTCCGCGAAATCTGTCTAATTTTAATACTATTAAACACATTTTAGTACTATTAAACCACTAGTTATTTGTTACTTTGTTAATAGATGGCGAATTAGAACATATAAAATAAAAATTCCAATCCAATATCCTGTTTTTGGTATTTTTTTCAGATGGTTGGAACGAATTAATTTGTTTTTAGTTCATTCCTATGGGAAACGTTCATTTGAGTTACGAGTAAATCAACATACAAGATCAGTCCTGGAACGAATTAAGCTCGTATCTCGAGGTACCACTGTACCTTTTTAGTATAGTGGTGGCGTATTTATATTGGTACTTGATTTCGTGATCTTTCACATTTTAATTTGCATTCACTTCCTTTGGGTGAATTGGAGGCAGTTTATATCACACCAAGGACAAAATTTGAGGAATTTAAATTGCAACGTACTCCGCTTCTGGATGACCAATTTCAACCAGATGTGTGGACAACATTAGAGATAAGCACGCTTCATTCAATCTTGAACTAGTAAATCGAAAAATGCAGTTTTACTGTAGACACCACTGAAATTTGGCTGAAGTACCACGTATCGGAAAAACGGGTCTTTGTGAAATTGAATATGGGACAGCTGGCTCCAACTGTGACATATTCTGTTCCAAATCACCATTAAGGGTCAAATGTAAGTTCACTTTAGGGTGCGTCGTAGTGTATTTCCATTGGCATTAAATGTAATGGCCCCAAATGTAATACAGTCATACCTCTACTTACGAATGCCTCTAGGTACGAAATTTTCAGGTTACAAATTTTTTTATATGCAAATGTGTACCTCAGATACAAAAAAAGATCCAAGTTACAAAATCCCCCAAAAAGTAAATGCATTTCCTTCTCAGTTATTTCATTTTGAAAATATTGTCATGGATGCATTGATTCTCACTTTAGAACATCGCTACCCTCTACTGGGCTCTCATTTTATCGCTCATATAATGTTGCTCACGGTGGCCACTATGCCGCCTAAAGTGCACGAACCTCGGTTCCGGCAACTATACCACGACAATTGATTAAAAAGATAATAAAATACTGGATACAGGAAGTGAATTTAGGTTTCAGTGGATGTTTGATTTTGTTTGACATTTTGTAACTTGGTTTTTTTTTTCGTAATTTTTTAACAAAAGGTTTTCTATCGAGTGTATGTGGAAGCATTCGGAAGTAGAAGTACTACTACACATAATAGGATAAAAAGTAAATCAAGCCTTTCACAGTTTATTAACAGTTTTGATTAATAAGTAGAGGAAGAACGCTGCCTAAGGGTGTAGTGGTTCACTCGCCTGACTTCGGTGTGGGCAGGCACAAGCTCAATTTGCGCTGGTGGCAGTATGATTGTGAGTGCGAATGGTCGCCTGTCTCTGTGTTACCAAAGGCTGACTGGCGACCAGTCTAGGATGTAGTCTGGCTTTCGCCCTAAATCATCTGGGATAGACTCTGGCAACCCCCGCAACCGTCACAAGGTACGGAAGTTGAATAAAGGAATGAACTAAAAAAAAATATCACTCACTGTCCTTGAGAATCAGTGGTATCCGCAAGATCTGTGCCGTCCGATTCATCCAGTAGGAGGCGTAAACACGTCGTGTGACCATTCATCACTGGAGAGTGGCACTCATGTTAGCTAGCACAGATTCCACTAAACGACATCATCTCACAACATTGAGCCGCACCTGCTAGGTGTACAGAGTTGCGCCCGTGCTGAGGGTCACAAGTGCATGCCAACGCCCTCTGGCTGAGGAGGATGTGAACACAGTCTGCATGGCCCTGAAGAGCCGCCATGGCCAAGGGTGTGCGACCAGCTTCGTCCAACCGGTCCACTTCTTTTTCTCCCTGTAGCAAAACCTCAAGGGCCTGAGCATGGCCGTGGTATGCCTGCTTACAGAAAGCACAAAATAATTTTTGGGTGAATGCATTTACAATGTGTTTTTTACAAAGTTAAAATGGGTTGGGTAATTAAAATATTCACTCAAATAGGGCTACCACAATGAATCAAATAATCAAAAGCAAATTGAAGACAGTTTTAACAGCCAATTACCACATTTTCTCACATATAAGCCATATTTGTGACTAAAAAAATGATGACTGAATTAAGTGTACGGCTTATACAGACGCTCCCCTACTTACGACCATTCGAGTTACGAACAACGGTACATACGAACATGTCTGCAAATTGCGTTTATGTCGAAAAATGTTCGTAAGTTCAATTTTGTATTGCGCGCCTTTTTCCAAGTAGTGCTTCTTTCCGCCGCTAATACCGACGCCTGGCGCTGTGAGAGCTCAGCTCACCCAGCATCCACCTTCCTCTGCCCAGTTTGTTGCAATGCGGAAGTGCGTGAACGTGTCTCCAGTGCGCAAAGAACCTTTTTCATTTTTATCATTAAATATCTCGTGCATCCATTATTCAATATGGTTGGTGAAACGCGAAAGGTTTCTATTGAGGGAGGTGCAAGGAAGAGGCAAGCCATTTCATTTGAAATGAGTGGCAATAATAACAAAGCTTGATGCGCGTGAGAAAGTGGTGAGCGTTGCACGTGAATACAACTTGAATTGTTCGACCGTCAGTACCATTTATAAACATAAAGATCGAGCAGCAGGACCCAAATATTGAACGTTGCACAAAGTTTGCAAATCAATTGAATGATGCCATACAGTGCTACCGCATCATTTAGGATGAAAAAAAGAAAACTGCAATCGTCATTAGATAGCTTCTTTCGGCCAGTTTCTAGTAAATCTCTCGCTCTCTCTAATGTATGTATACAGTACTGTATGTATTCTCTCCATTTTATTAAATGTTTTTTTCAGTACAAACCAATGCGTGTTACTTATACAAGCCTTAAACATACAAATGCACTTATATAAACCTTCAATATACTTACATAGGCTTCAATATACTTATATAGGCCTTAAACATAAATTATAATACAAAATATAGCACTGAGCAACTTACGAACAAATTCAACTTATGAACAATCGCTCGGAACCTAACTCATTCGTAAGTAGGGGAGCGTCTGTATACGCAGAAGACTTACAACGTTGCTCTCTTTTTCACCAGTAGATGTTGGCAAATTAACATTTACTATTTGTTGGTTATTTTCTGTTTTGCAGTAAGAAAACAACCATTACTGGATGAATTAATTCCTTATGATATTGACCCTAATAATGTTCTTTTGATTCATACATTATCTCAGAAATACCACGAGCGATGATTTTTCTTGAGATTTTCCCTTCAAAGTAACACATTTGTCCTCCCTATTAAAACCATGAATATGGAGGTGAAAATTGTGAATCAGTGGACGGCTTTTACGAGAGAAAATACGGTAATCTGTGCTAAAATTTGTCATTGGCAATGTTGGCGAGTGCCCAGGGTGCAGGTGAGACCTCCAAAAACTTTTTCCCCCAATCATATATATTATTAGGTGTCTATATTATTATCCCTTATTTATACAATACTGTCTGCTACAATATGTAGTTGATGATTTGCATCGCAGAAGGCCAGGAAAGTAAAGTTTTAGGTTCAAGACCACCTCTGAGATTAATCCCTAGTTCAACTGACAGAAAAATTGTCCAATATTTTTTTGGGGCCGATATAATTTTGAGTGCCTGGGATTGACAGCAACATGTATGTATATTGTAAAAAAAAAGGTAAAAAGCTGCATTTTATCGCTACTTGGGTTATCTTTGTTAGGTTTGTATGGCGTCATAGAGGTTCACAGCGCCTGAATTCGGTGCGCCCAGGCGTGGGCACGATTACCGCTGGTGGCGGTATGATTGTGAGTGCGTACGGTCGTTTGTCTCTCTGTGTACCCTACTTCTGACTGGCGACCAGTCTAGGATGTAGTCTGCCTTTCGCCCGTAGTCAGCTGGGTTAGACTCCAGCAACCCTTTCAAGGATACGTGGTATGGAAGATGAATGAATGTATGGCATCAATCGCTGTCAGTGCAAGCCAATGAGTTAACAGTAAATACTATTCTCTTTTTTAATCTTTTTGTTATCCCTCACTTTTTTTCCAAAGTGCAAAACAAAAAATATATTTTTAAAAACTTCAACATATTATACAAGATACCACCATAGTTATGCTTTCACTGCTTTGACCTGAATACAGTAAAGAAAATACAGTGATACCTCAACATACGAGTGTCCCGACATACGAGCAATTTGACATACGAATAAAATTTTGAGCAAATATTTATCTTGAGATACGAGACAAATTTTGATATACGAGCAGACAGCGGACACGAGAGGCTGTTCATAAGAACATCATGGGCACTGTCTCTCTCCCCGCAACTCCCTCGTGTAATGTCTCTGTGGTCGCAACTCCCTCGTGTAATGTCTCTGCGAGCACTGGGCGGAGCGTTGCATTTTTTCTGTGTTTTTTTTCCCGTCAGTGTGAATGGCGTATATACTACTTCTCGTTGGCAAGTGGCCGTGCGTTTTCCTATTGTGAGGACATTTGTGTGCATCATTTTGGGAATATTTTGAAGGGAAGACAAAGGCAAATAACCCTCGATAGGTTGCATCTGAAAGTCAGGGTGGAGGCGGGGCCAATAGAGCCAACCCGGGAGAAGAAAAGTATTTAAAAAAATCTAAAAAATTAGAATTAAGTTTAGTGCAAGGTTAGATTAAACTTATTTTTGAGTGTCTGCATCGTAATCCAAGTTCATTTAAAATTTATGTTATGTTACGAGCACGTTGCCGTGCAAAAAGTCCCCCCTCTTCCGCCCCTCTCTCTGTCCGTCTCTCTCTCCCCTCCGCAAAATCTGTCTAATTTTAGTAATATTAAACACATTTTAGTACTATTAAATCACTAGTTATGTTACTTTGTTAATAGTTGGCGAATTAGAACAAATAAAAATGTTTTTCCAATCCAATGTCCTGTTTGGGGTGTTTTTTCAGAGGGTTGGAACAAATTAATTTGTTTTTACTTCATTTCTATGGGAAACGTTCTTTTGAGTTACGAGTACATTGACATATGAGCTCAGTCCCAGAACGAATTAAGCTCGTATCTCGAGGTACCACTGTACGCGGGAATTCCCCCAAACATCTGCCAAATTATGATTATGCAGTGGTTCACTTTATTATAATACTAAGAATTAACTCATATTATTGCTGAATATAAATGTTGAGGCGCAAAAGATAAAACAGGAATTGTTTGCGTTGAACAAGATGTGAGCTCTTTGTGTACTCCGCTGTATTCTTTTCTTAATTTTTAAGTTTCTTTTATATATTTCATAGTTTTATGCTTTTTAGCGGGAAGTAGAAATTGGTAGGGATTAATCATTACCAATTGAAGAGGAAATCATTTTTATTCACTTATTAAGTAAAGAAGGGTGAATAAACACAAAACGAAGTAAAAATGATGTTTCATTTTATGAGACTGGAAAACGGAAAAATGAATATTTCTCAGGACGTAATCAGCAGGTGCTTTATACTAAGTCATTTTTATCTAACAAAAAAAATGAAAAGGAAGTATTTTTTCTTGAGCAGGAAATGACTGATGTTAAACTGTAATAATTTCTCAAAAATGTCAAATAAGTCAGTCAGGTGACTATGGAGACAGGAAGTCAGTCACCCTGAATGCATTTAGACTTACAGCGAGGTGCAGGGGGCTCCTGGCATTGGGGGATTCCAGGTCGTCCTGGTAACCATCGTCTCTGTCCAGTAGCTGAAAAGTCACATGTTGTGATTATCTTAAGTGTCCAACTGCACACGTACGTGTACATGCGTGTACTGACCAGCTCCAAGCAGTGTTTGTGTCCATAAGCTGCAGCATAGTGAACTGGACTGTATCCTTGCTTGTCTTTAAGTGAGGCCGTCGCCCCACTCTCAAGCAGGAACCCCAAACATCTGAAAAACACCAGATTGTCAATGAGGGGGTTATTGGTGCTTGATGGTGTCCCCTTTTTCTAGTGAAAAGAATCTTTCGACTGGTGCCGCTTGAGAGTTGAGTGGCGCTAGTTTTTTTGCTCTATAAAAGGAATGTCTATGTTGTTGGACTTTCTGGAAAAGGCATGCATATTTTTTATTTTTAAAAATGATGCTTATTTTTTTAGGTGGCCTGCCAGCGTGTGCGGTCGATTGGTCGCCGGTCTTTTGGTCGCCGGTCTTTTGGTCGCCGGTCTTTTGGTCGCGGTCTTTTGGTCGCCCGGACCGCGACAACGGGCGACCAAAAGACCGGCGACCAAAAGACCGACGACCAAAAGACCGGCGACAAAACAAGGTAAAACAACACAGTCTACGCATCAATAAAAGCCAACAATGGCCATGACCAGTTTCACTGAGCCGACGTGTGAGTGTATAAGAGTTTGTATGTACATGAGTTGTCCCCTTAGGAAGGTACGTCCGTCAGGGTCTTAGCAAGTTCTCCAACAAAAAACAATAAAAGTCTGGGAAATTTGGAGCTTTTCTTTAGCCTAATAATTACTAGGGCATTAAGTATGACTAAATAGTAATTCGCAGTTTGTATTTAGGGAATTTGAGCAACGATTTAAATGGTAATTATCATTAACCTTCCGGGCGACCAAAAGACCGGCGACCAAAAGACCGGCGACCAAAAGACCGGCGACCAAAAGACCGGCGACCAAAAGACCGGCGACCAAAAGACCGGCGACCAATCGACCGTGTACCGCCTGCCAGTAGCACGTCGGCCTCACAGTTCTAGGGTTGAGGGTTCGATCCCAGGTCGGTCCTCACTGTATGGAGTTTGCATGTTCTCCCCGGGTTAGCGTGGGTTTTCTCCAGGTACCCCAGTTTCCTTTCACATCCCAAAAGCATGCATGGTAGCCTGGTTGAGCACTCTAATTTACCACCTATAAAGGGGTGAGGGTGAATGGTTGTCTGTCTCCTTGAACCCTGTGATTGACTGGCAACCGATTCAGGCTCCAGCACCCCCGACGACCTTGTCAAGATAAGCCGTTCAGAAAATGAATGAATGAATACTTTTTTGTGTACTGTCATCCTTCACCACATTTGCGGCTTCAGTGCATTGGGGTTTAAGTAAAAAAATAATAATAATTTAAAAAAACACCAACAACATTAACTAGAGATGGAACCCTTGATTTCAGAACTGTGAGGCGGAAGCGCTAACCATTCCGCAACACATATACATATATTTATTTTTTTCTTATGCACTGTCATGTTCTATGCACATTTCAGGACAAGGACTCACTGCGCTGCCTCTTTCTCCCTCTCTGCCTGGACTCCTTCACTGTCAGGTTCCAGCTCAACACGTCGCCTGAAAGACACGTTTCACATTGGATTGGATTGGATAACTTTATTCATCCCGTATTCAGGAAATTTCGTTGTCACAGTAGCAAGAGGGTGAGGATGCAGAAATAGGAAAGGCATTTTAGACATAAATAGATAGGTAATAAGTAAGTTAATAAATAAATACATGAATAAATATATAAATAAATAAGCGGGTTGAAGTATATATATATATATATATATATATATATATATATATATATATATATACACACATATACATACACACACATTTATAAGCACATATATACATACATACACATAGATGTACATGCATGCATACGGTAGGTCTTAACACTCAGCCATTTTTTTGTTAAAGAGCCTGACAGCTGAGATATTAATTTCACAATACTTACTCATGCAACATGGATGCATAATATATTTATTAACTTGGTTGTAGGCGGCCTAGTAGACCAGTGGTTAGCATGTCGGCTTCAGAGTTCTAAGATAAGGTTTAATCCCAGGTACAGATATTCTTGTGTGGAGTTTGCATGTTCTCGGGCTTGCGTGGCTCTTCTCTGGATACTCCAGTTTCCTCCCACATCCCAAAATCATGCCTGGTAGGCATGGTATTCTCTAATTTGCCCCTATGTATGGGTGTGTGAATGGTTGTCTGTCTCTTTTTGCAGATGACTGGCAACTACTTGAGTGTCTCCCCCACCTGCAATGTTCCCTCTAATTTTTCATGTGTCTGGACATAAAGACAACCTCCCTGAGCAAACTGAGGACCACTGTAAGTAACATCAGAAGTGCTTGCTATTAGCAGGGGGATTTCTACTAGCCAGAAATGATCTAGTCATAATAAAATTGAATGATTAATATCCATAAATAAATCATCTTATTGCCCGCCTGGTGCTAATAGTTGGCTGGGATAGGCTCCAGCACCCAAGGCCAGGAGCGGGGTAGCGGAGCTGAGGGTGGAATTTCCCAGAAATGTTTCAAAGTGCAAGCTCCGGGCAACATTAAGGGAGAGGCGGTCACTCTTATTCTGAAAATAGAGCTCTCTGGGCGGGTACGACAGCTGGGCGGCGCAGAAGAGCGAAGTGAAAGTTTATTTTTTCCCAAAACGATGACGCCAGTAAAGATGAAGAATGTGGTCTTAGTACTGTGAGAAATTTGGAAGAAATTTTCAATATGGCTAACAGTTTGAAACAGTGTCCCAGAGGTTGATGGCAACATGGTCACAGCCATCGAGTATGGCAATCATCCTGACGGTGTCATGTCTTTGTACAAAACCATATTTGTACAAAAAAGAAACTGTGTTACGACTCCCCATTTTCTTTGTGCGCCAAAACGGTCACAATGTCATCCTGCTGACCAGATGACACCTGTCGAATCTGAAGAAATTGACCTGACTTGGAATAAATCTCTCAATAACCTGCACACTAAATCATCATCATCTTCACTTCACCTTAATCATACTGCACATGTCTCTCATTGTCATTTTTTGGATTAAGAATAAGCAGAGAAGAGCTATTCTTAGAGGTATTTACGCATCTATATAATTGTGTAACGTTTAATATCTACACTTCTTTATTTTGTATGGACGCGAAAATATGTCATTTACGTACATATTTTCGCGTGGTATGGTAGAAATAATAGAGATGATCCTACTTTGCAGTTTTTCGATTATCACAGCCATGTCTGGTCAACATTACCTGCGAAATTTGAGGGAATACTGTACAGTGTTATATTTGGTTGTATGATGGCTGTCAATCCATCCATGCATTTTCAACACCACTTGTAACAAAATCATTTTCTTTTCATGACCCCAACAAGTCTTTTGTGATTTCTTGGATTTGTGCAGTGCAAGCAGAAAAAAACTGATGAAACTTCAAGTTGCCCTATTACCTTCTGTCCAGATCTGAAGCCGCAGCATAGTGCAGTGCAGAGCGCCCCCACTTGTCAGTGGCATTGATGGCAGTTCCGCAAGCCACCAGCGTCTCTAGACACTGATAGTGTCGGCTGGCAGCAGCATAGTGCAGCGAAGTCCTAAAGAAAACAAGAGGGCTAACTAGGGTGGACATCATTCAGTAAAGCACAAAAATTATCCAAGGCTCAAACTACCAAAATATAAGAACTACCAAACTACTCTGACTGCGTGATGGCCATCCATAAACACTAAGCATATGATAAGGATTTTCATCAGTTTCTGTTTTTATGTTGACTTACGTTTCCCAAAAAAGAACATACTCAATGTCCTAGGCAATGTTCCCTCTAATTTTTTGTTTGTTTGGGCAGAAAGACAACCTCCCTAAGCACACTGAGTACTGGTGTGAGCAACATCATCATTGCTCGCTATGGGCACACACCAGTATCACACCTGCCATAAGCAGGTACGTGTCTACTAAACATAAATGATTTAGTAATAATAAAATGTAATGATTAATATCTATGAATGGGCAGCCCGGCGGATAAGTGGTTCGCGCGTCGGCCTCACAGCTAGAAAAAAATATATGTATTGGGATTTTATTTTGTGCCCTCCATATGATTTGCTGTGCGCAGAGAAGACGAGAGTAGTGCGCAATTGCGCACGCGCGCAGCTTAGAGGGAACATTGGTCCTAGGCAATGTTCCCTCTAATTTTTCGTTGGTCTGAGCAGAAAGTCAACCTCCCTGAGCGCACCGAGTACCAGTGTGAGCGACATCATCGGTACTCGGATGATTCGCCTAAAGACGTTTCGCCGACGGACGTTTGACAGACGGGCAGGTCGCCGAATGAACGTTCGGCGGAACGTCCATTCGGCGACCTGTCCGTCTGTCAAACGTCCGTCGGCGAAATGTCTTTAGGCGAATCATCCGGTCACGACATCATCATTGCTCGCTATGGGCACACCAGTATCACACCTGCCACAAGCAGGTGCATGTCAATGTTCCCTCTAATTTTTCATGTAAAACATGCTGTAAAACACGAAAAACATAAGTGGACAGAGCTACTGCCACTGGCTGCCGCTTAAACGGCGCCATCATGGGGAAAGGGGTAAAAAAAATATATATATATATATATAAATAAAAAATTCCGATTTTTTTTTTTTTACTGCGCGCCATATGATTGCTGCTGCGCAGAGAAGACGAGAGTAGTGCGCAATTGCGCACGCGCGCAGCTTAGAGGGAACACTGGTCCTAGGGCATAATCACACCTGCCCTGTTAGGTGCGGATCAAACCTGAAAACCTTGTGCTCCACACCTTTTGGGCAGCTGTGACTAGAAACCTGCGAACTCAGGTGCGAACCAAACAGATGAACAGAGACCTTACTGGTCTCGGTCCGCTTGGCCACAAAACGTGGTTTGGGTGGTTTAGACCAAAGCTGAAATCACACACTTACTTACACGTAACAGTGTTCTGTAGCCACAAACATTATGGGAAATATTGTTTGGTTAGCTATACGTTGGCGAACAAGACTCAGGCTTCAATATGAAGTGATAAGGAGACGGAATGTCTCCTAGGTATTTGTGCACAAAATAGACATTATATCAATGCCCATTGATTTGCCAAAAGTCCCGCAAATTTGTAGTTGAATGAACCATATCAATATGAGCATAAGTGCTGCACGCTGGTGCTCCATGATTGTTTACTTCCGTAATTTACAGTGTTACCCCGCCTTGACCATTTTGTGCAAGGATTGAATGATGACTGCATAAGCATAGGTTTGTTGTCAAATCCTGGGTTGCTTGCAAAAATTGCAATGTGAAAAAGACTTGTTAGCTACTACAGTGGTACCTCGACATACGAGCACGCCGACATACGAGCATTTCGAGATACGAGTAAAATTTCGAGCAAATAATTATCTCTAGATACGAGACAAATTTTGAGATACGAGAAAGCCAGGTGGCCAAGACATGAGAGGCTGTTTATGATTTTAGCGCACTGTCTCTTTTGCTGCATCTCTTTCGTGTATATACGAGCTCTCGTAGATATCTACGAGCGGAGCGTTGCATTTTTTCAGTGTTTTTTTTTTTCGTCACTCAGCGCGAATGGCGGAGCGATCGCTAATACGAGCAGTATATATTACTTCTCGTTGGCTGCTCGTAAGAACATCAGGGGCACTGGCTCTCTCCCCGCAACTCCCTTTTGGTGATGTCTCTGCGAGCACTGGACGGAGCGTTGCATTTTTTCAGTGTTTTTCCCCCTTAGCCTGTTAGCTCCCGTTGGTAGAGCGATCGCTAATACAAGACTAGCCCATCGATAGTGAAAATCAGGGTGGAGGCGGGGCAAATACAGCCAACCCGGCCGGTATCAAACTTAAATACAAAATTAGAATTAAGTTTAGTGTAAGGTTAGATTAAACATATTTTTGAGTGTGTCTGCATCGTAATCCAAGTTCATTTAAATTTGGTAATGTTATGAAACAAGCGTGTTGTCGTGCAAAAAGAGAAGGAATTAACGTCCCCCCCCTCTCCGCCCCCCTCTCTCTGTCCGTCTCTCTCTCTCCCCCTTCGAAATCCGTATAATTTTAGTACTATTAAACACATTTTAGTAATATTAAACCACTAGTTATGTGTTACTTTGTTAATAGATGGCGAATTAGAACAAATGAAGAAAAAAATTCCAATCTAATATCCTGTTTTTGGTGTTTTTTCAGAGGGTTGGAACGAATTAATTTGTTTTTAGTTCATTTCAATGGGAAACGTTCGTTCGAGTTACGAGAATATCGACATACGAGCTCAGTCCCGGAACGAATTAAGCTCGTATCTCGAGGTACCACTGTACTAACCAAAACAACATTTCCTATAATGCCTGTGTTCTACAGAACGCTGTTACATTCAAATAGGTGTGGGATTTCAGCTTTGGTCCGAACCACGGTGCGGATGCTTTCACACACAAGACGAACCTGAACCACTGTCTGTTTGGAAGCGAACCGAGACCACCTCTACAGTGAGATCTTTGGTGCACAAAATTTTGCTGGTTTGTTTTCACACCAACTTTTTAGGTTTTGTCTGGACAAAACAGGGCACACAGAAATTTCTGTGTCCAAGGCCAAGACTGGCAGTCAGAACCCAATTTACTAGATTGAATCTTAATTGATTGAAACCACATACGGGAGGTAATTTCATATCAGATGTGGACAAGATGGTCTTCAGTCTGAAGAACTCAGATGGGTTTTGACAAGGTGCCCATTACGTAGATCGCCAAGGAACTGTCAGTAGATTGCATGACAATAACGATTCCTCCCCTCTCTCAATTTCCTTAGCTAGGCTCTTATGAATGTGTGTCCACAGTAAGCTTTAGCATGAATCAAGAGTGGATTTTCACCCCCGTTCCCTGCCGCTTTCATACATGTTGTCTAATGCGTGTTATACTAAAATAAATACGGTAATGTCTCTTCTAGAGGTAGCATAATACCCAACAATCCAAAATAAACCATAACATGCGTAACCACTATTCCAACATTTCCAACCTGCCGCAGTTGTCCCTCCTGTTGTGATCGCCGCCACTCGTCAGGAGTAGCTTGACACACTCCACGTTGCTGTACAGTGCACATGCAAACAAACAAAAACAAGCACCAGTTATGCATGAGATAACAAATCAATACAACATTTACTATATTTTATGGACGTTAACGTTTATGGACTTTAATATTCAAACATGGGCGCTCTGATTCGTGTAACACATTGTCTTGTGTCGCATCTGTTACAGAAGTAAATAGTGTACTTCGGGAGTGCTCTGTCGTCCTGGTTTTATTACAGTTTTTGAGGATTTTATGCAGCATGTTTTAGCCTGATAACTGTGTGCGGGGATGAGGAAGCAAAAGGTATTTTTTGCACATTTGTCGGCCATATTTTGTTCACCTCTGTTGTTTGTTTTGTCGTATAGTGGTGAGGTGGTTAATTTTAAGTATAGTTTGGATGCGTAAAGATCTGAAAAGATGAGAATTTGATTGTTCATACCGATGAAAATATGTGTCGCATATGCAAACAGAATTGACCTGTGATGTAAACACAAAAATCATATTTTTTCCCCCTATAGTTTGGCTGGGCCTGTAACTAACACTCAGGTACGTGTCATGTTTTTGGGGGGGTTTAAAGACTAGAAAGCAGCATAGAAACAATGAGACACTCACACCCATTACAATGCCATTGACAATTGTATACTTTCACGTATGCGGCTCTTAAAAACTAATTTAAAACTCTTTAGACTTTGTCTATCCTTTGTATAAATCCAATCAATTTAAATAGGGAGTGCTGTAAGCGAATGAATATTTATTCATTCGCTGCCACCCCTCTTAGTTCAAAGTGACTTCATTATTATTACCATCAGTGCCAGCCAAATGAGATCCTAATTAGGCTTCCTTTCTTAGCTGTCTTGGCCCCAACGCCAAGAAATCTCCAAACAGAAGGTGGTGTTACACCCAGAATGAGTTGCGGACTTTGGCTGTCCACTGCTATGCTATCCATAGCCTTTCTATTCTGTTATGTCTGTCATTCTGTCAACATGTACTAGCTAGCATAGTACTAGAAAGCTTGACATGATTATCAATCTAGTTCACAATCAAGTGCTGGGAAAAAAAAGTGTGTGTTCCCTGATGTATAGTTTTGGGTGGAATAACTATGAAATGGTAAAAGACAGCCAGATTTGATGGTCAATTTGTTTTCAACATGTTAGATACAACTTTACAATTTTTAATGCATTTTGCTTAAACTAAAATCTATATTGGTAAAGACCTAAATTTATAATAAGAGAACATCTACAAATCTGGGACTATACAAAATTGCATTTTTTTCACATCTGCATCTGATACATTTAACATGAAATGTACATTTCTGATTGTCTTGTCGAGCCATGTCTGTCTATGTAATCCATAGGTGTCAAACTCATTCCAAAAAGGGCCAAGTGGGTGCAAGTTTTTGTTCCAACCCACGAAGGTGACAAACTGTTCTCTTACAACTGTAATCAGTTGATTTCAGTCAGGTGCTGCTTCTCCTAGCAGACCTCCTCATTGGCCTAACTGCCTGACCGGACATTTCGTCAAAAGACGTTTGGTCGAAAGACGTTTGGTCCCCGGACGTTTGGTCAACCAGACGTTTGGTCGAAAGATGTTTGGTCCCCGGACGTTTGGTCGACCGGACGTTTGGGCGAACGGACGTTTGGTCGAACGGACTTTTGGTCGAACGGACGTTTGGTAGAACGGGTTCGCATGCAATTGATAGATTTTAACATTGGGTCAATAGGGATTTAATGACTATTATTTAACATTGAATGAATAGGGTTAGGGTTAAACAAATGAAAGTCTCGTGACTCAAACCTCCGGACTCACGAACCCGGCGACCAAACGTCCGTTCTACCAAACGTCCGGTCAACCAAACGTCCGGTCGACCAAACGTCCGGGGACCAAACATCTTTCAACGAAACGTCCGTCCTTGTGTTTCCATGTACTCTCGCCATATCATGTGCTGCTCGCTTCCCCACCTCTGCTCAGTAAGGTTTGGTTTTGTTCTTTGTTCTTTGTTCTTACTCCCGTTTTTGCCGCTTCCCTGCGTTTCGGTCCTACCACGCTCTCGCAAAATGTAACAATTGGGCTTCTTACCCTGAAATAAATCCAATCGAGCTAAAAGACAATCCATGATTGTATTCACATTCTTTTGGGACAACATTCCTCAAACTTGTTCAGAAACAATGATTGACAAATGTGCAATACAGCACTCACCCTCCTGCAGCACCGGCATGCAGGCAGGTCCTCCCCTGACTGTCGGGGGTGTCGATCTGAAAGCCTGCACACAGGACCGAGTCGTTACACATTATGCTATACCTCCGGCCTGAAGAGGGCGGTGTAGGAAGACGGAGGTGAGTATGGGGAGGTAAAAAAGCAGCAGCCGGCACAAAAAGAGAAGGACAGAGGTTGTAGGAGAGGGACAGGAAAAAAATAGGGCAAACAGATACAGGCGTTATTAGTAAAACAAGTGGATACAGGTTAGGTGAGTGTGCATGATGTTGGCCATTCGGTGCAAAAATTGTACCATTTCTCAAGAATTAAATTTAAAGGAAAAATTGTGCCACCCCTATGGGACAACCAAGTAGAGTTACTATCTCATGAGTTCAATTCATTTCAAAACCAAGAAGAATTAATTTACTTTTTTAATTTTAAACCAAGTGGTTAGCGCGTCAGCCTCACAGCTCTGGGGTCCTGGGTTCAAATCCAGATCACGTCCATCTGTGTGGAGTTTGCATGTTCTCCCCGAGCCAGCGTGGGTTTCTTCCTGGTACTCAAATTTCTTCCCACATTCCAAAAACATGCATGGTAGGCTGATTGGACACTCTAAATTGCCCCTAGGTATGGGTATGAGTATGCATGGTTTTCCGTCTCCTTGTGCTCTGCGATCAGCTGGCCACCGATTCAGGGTGTCCCCCGCCCCTGGCACGGAGTCAGCTGGGATAGGCTCCAGCATCCCCCGCGACCCTAATGAGGATAAAGCCGTTCAGAAAATGAGATGAGAAATCCTTAAAGTCTAATTCATCATCATAATTCTTAAAAAATTTCTAAGTCTGATTCATCATCCTCAGATTCACCAAACAATTGATTCCATTTTTCTTTAGTTATTTTTTTTAAGTGTGAGCACTGGCCAATGTCAGCGGGGCGAGCCACGTAGCCTATCCGAGGCGGACTCGAGTGAGCGGCCGCCTCGCTGACACTTCTCTGGAGCAACTTTATTTATTTTACCCTCCCCTATAAACTGGTCAAAGGCTATTTGGAGAGGGCCTTTGGTAGAACAAGCTCTTGCGCGCCACCTGGCGGACAAAGACAGCTTTTACGTCTCCCATTATAACGGCCGCGGAGGGGACTTTTTCACCAGTGGAGGGCAGTTTTTCACCGGGATTTGGTCATAAAAGCGAAGACCTCATGCATAACACGCACCCGAACTTTGCTTCAGTTTTTTGGTCAAAAATCTTGCGCATTATACTCGAATAAATATGGTAATGTAAATGCCCTAATCCGTTCCAAGGAAAATTTATGAAGCCATTAAAATGAATGAGGTGGAAGGGTGAGTGGGTAGTGAAGTGAAGTTGGTGACGGAAGAGGAAAAGATAAGTAGAGGTACCAAGGTTTTTGTTCAAGGCCTTTCAAAAACCGCCAGTTTCGTGAAAAAAACTAGTGATCTTTGGAACTTCCCCTTTGGCTGTTCTTAATCTCAATGTTCATGATTGTGTAACGTCGGCTTAAAAAAACTTTCATAATAGTACATTTCTTTCTGTTTTTAATTTTTACCTATTTTAAGCATGAGAAAAAAATCATTACCTGAGGAAAGCAGTTTACGACAGCAGTCGGAGTGAGCGTTCAATGCGGCCATGTGCAGAGGGAACATGCCGTGGACCCCTCGCCTTTCATGAAGCCAAGAGATGTCAGTGAGGGACGTATCGCCACAGCGCACCTTTTTTATTTGAAAGCAGGAACAAGACAATACCTGGTACAGTCTGCTCCGCTTGTGATAAGCGTGTTGATGAGGAGCTCGTGCCCATAGCGAGCGGCAACATGTAACGGTGTGTTGCCGTCCTTGTCCACGCAATCGATCTCACCACCTGACACAAAGTGTTAGCCAAGATCAAAATACGTACTTTGCGGTTCATTGTGTGTACCCTTGCTAAATCACGATCCAGATAAAAATGACTCCTGTGTTCTCAACTTTCCAAAGCACATCAGACAGACATCTCACCATTCTGGATGAGCGTTTGAGAGCGAGTGAAACGACCATGCACCGCCGTCATGTGGAGAGGACTTTTCCCATCTCGACTCTGCAGGAAGGAAAGAATTGGGTTATGAATGAGGTCTCCTTGTTTAAATGTCCCTACGAGCACTGGGCGGAGCATTGCATTTTTTCAGTGTTTTTCTCTTTTGTCAGTGCAGAATGGCGGAGGAGCTTGCTCGATAATACGAGCGGAGTATACCGTATTGTCCCGACTATAAGGCGCACCTAAAAGTCTTAAATTTTCTCCAAAATAGACAGGGCGCCTTATAATCCAGTACGCCTAATATATGGACCAATATTTTTTTCCCCGTTAGTCAGTAAAAATGGTGTACGCGTGGCAGAGCTTGCTCGCCAATACGAGGAGTACTAGTTCAAGTTGATCTATTAATCTGCCAAATTTGGTGGAAATTGGGTTATGTTAAGTTCTCCAAAATGGCAATTTAGTTTTCTATGAATGATCATTTTACCTTTAGAACAGGGGTGGCCAAGTCCTGTCCTCGAGAGCCCCTATCCCGTATGTTTTCCATCTGTCCCTCCTCTACCACACCTGAATCAAATGATCAACTCATCAGCAAGCTGTCCAGAAGCTTCATACCGATCTCAATTATTTGATTCAGGTGTGTTGGTGGAGGGAGACATGGAAAACAGACTGGATAGGGGCTCTTGAGGACCGGACTTGGCCACCCCTGCTTTAGAAGAACAATAGAGCCCTTCGCACTGAAGGGTGCTCGGCCCCTAAAAAAAAAAAAAAAAAAAAAAAGAAGCCAAGTGGTCCATTGCACCTGCACGTTGACGTCTGCGCCGTTGTTGACCAGGAATTCCAGACACAATGCTCCGTGCGTGGAAGCAGCGGCAAAGTGTAGAGGCGTGAAGCCCTTGTTATTTGTCTGGCTGACATTTGCGCCGTAGTCAATTAGTTCACTGACGACGGCATCCTGGCCATTGAAACACGCTACGTGTAGCGGCGTGTTGCCGAAGGCATTGGAGTCATCGATCT
The DNA here is from genome assembly GCF_051989625.1 of Stigmatopora argus. Classification (NCBI taxonomy): domain Eukaryota; kingdom Metazoa; phylum Chordata; class Actinopteri; order Syngnathiformes; family Syngnathidae; genus Stigmatopora; species Stigmatopora argus. The sequence continues at coordinate 4,688,080 of NC_135399.1, forward strand.
GTCGGCAACAAAACACCAGTGCCAATTATTTGGAGCATTCGGATGATGAGAAACGCCGAAGGAGCAGTCGGCACCTCCAGGGCTAGGTTGAGCAGATGCTTCACCACTAATATCTGTCCACTAGACGCCGCCGTATGCAGTGGCGTGTAACCTCGCTTGTCTTTACAGCAGATCTCCGCCCCTTGACTCACCAGAAGACACACCACATCCAAGTGACCTGCCGAAAAGCACAACACAGCACTGGAAACTTGATCTTTAAAATCATCATTTGGTATTCTCTAAATCTACAATGTAATGCACCGTGTGCGGTTGTTTGGTCGCCGGTCTTTTGGTCGCCGTCTTTTGGTCGCCCGGACCCAAACAACGGGCGACCAAAAGACCGGCGACCAAAAGACCGGCGACAAAACAAGGTAAAACAACACGGTCTACGCATCAATAAAACCCAACAATGGCCCTGAGCAGTTTCACTGAGTGGACGTGTGAGTGTATAAGAGTTTGTATGTACATGAGTTGTCCCCTTAGGAAGGGATGTCAGTCAGGGTCTTAACAAATTCTCCAACAAAACACAATAAAAGTACGGGAAATTTGAAGCTTTTCTTTAGCCTAATAATTAATAGGGCATTAAGTATGACTAAATAATAATTCGCAGTTTGTATTTAGGGAATTTGAGCAACGATTTAAATGGTAATTATCAATAACCTTCCGGACGACCAAAAGACCGGCGACCAAACGACCAAGTACCGGCAAACACACAGATCCCGGCCAAAATGGCTCTTTGCTTCTTATCATATTTTGTGTATACTGTGGCTCTTCGTCTCATTTCATGTTTCTCTTATTATATATTCTTATAAGACACTAAAGTTCGCCAGGGTCCATAAAAACTAATAATAAGTAAGGGGAAGAAAGTGTTATTATTCGTGTGTTTTTGTGTGTGTGTCTGTCTGTTTTGGCAGATCACTGCGTGGTGTAGCTCTTTGACTCACACAGTTTAAAATGTTTGCTCTTTCTGCCACGGGCACGGGCTGCCGAAGCCCCGGCCGACGCTGCGGGTAGGGTCCGCCAAGGCCCCGGTCAACGCCGCGGGTAGGGGCGCCAAAGTTTTATTTTTTAATAAGCGGCACGGCGTAAGGTCGCACGGGGCTCAGAAAGCTCTATTTTCAAATAAAAATGATGGCCACCGCCCACTGCCCGCGATTTTTTTCTTCAGTGCTGAGTCCTCTGCCTCCGCCATCTTCCTCGTGGCAAGCGGAAGACAGGGGAGTGGCTTCCACGTGCGAGTTTCAGTGTGGATTTTCAGATTTTCACGAACATTTTTTTTCCCGGAAAAAAATCTGCTATGTAGTGAAGCCGCGAAAGTTGAAGCCGCAAAGTGAAAAAGGATCACAGTATGTACAAAGTATTTCCTCAAAACAGTTCTCTAAATCTACAGAACCTTCATTTTTTGTCCAGTGTAAGATCTTACCCATGAAAGCGGCCCAGTGCATCGCTCGTCCATCCTTCTTATCAAAAGCGTTGATGTTGGCTCCTTTGGCGAGGAGGAGGTTCACCATCTGACACGCAATGACACGTACGAAAACACTTGATCACAGCCCTTTTTCACAGCAATACAAAAGATTTTAGCATTACAATAGCGATGCTAATCCGCTGATGACATCAACAGAAGCAGCAAAAATAAAGGGCTAGAGAACAAAGTGGTCTCAGGTGTGCACAGTACCTCTGTGTGGCCGTTGAGCGCAGCGTGGTGCAAGGCGGTGCGCCCACCGCGATCCGAAACGTTGACGCTGCTCAGCAGCGGGATGATGATCTCGGCGCAACGCAGCGCGTTGTTAGCAGCGGCCACGTGGAGCGGCGTCTGCCAATTTTTGTCGCGAGCGTTGACGTCGGCCGAATGGCGGATTAACACTCGCACTGCGTCCTGCATGGACAATTCGAGCATTACTTCCACGTCTTCACCTGTTCACTGATTTCGTATTCTTTTTTTTGTTTATTTTATTTATTGTTTTTAGGCTGAGGGCAAACTCAAGGAAGCCAACCTATGGGAAAAGGCTTTTTTGGCAATGAGCTTATTCAACATTGTGGCTCTTTATCATCTATCTTTGCATCTATTAAAACCCAAAGCATTTTCATAAGCACTCTAATAGACTATTATGTAATGTGCAAGAATGGCAGGGCTCATGGGTTACCTTTTCTGGACATTTTGTCAAGCTGACATTTACTCATTCAGTCATGTATTTCCACCAAATTTTGAATGTCAAAATATTACTTAATACTTGGCCATAGTACAGTAATGCCTCGACATACGAGCAATTTGAGATACGAGTAAAATTTCGGGCAAATATTTATCTTGAGATACGAGACAAATTTTGATATTTATTCGAGCATACGACGCAAGAGGCTGCTCATAAGAACATCATGGGCACTGACTTTCTGGTTGCAACTCCCTCGTGTAATGTCTCTACGAGCACTGGGCGGAGCGTTGCATTTTTTTCAGTGTTTTTACCCCCCGTTATTCAGTGCAGAATGGCGGAGGAGCTTGCTCGATAATACGAGCGGACTATATACTACTTCTCGTTGGCAAGTGGTCGTGCGTTATCCTATTGTGAGGACATTTGTGTGAATCATTTTGGGAATATTTTGAAGGGAAGACAAAAGCAAACCCAGGAGAAGAAAGGTATCAACATTTAAAACAATATTAGAATTAAGTTTAGAGCAAGGTTAGATTAAACTTATTTTTGAGTCTGTCTAAATCGTAATCCAAGTACAAGTACTAACAGCAGAATGCCAAATTACAAGTCCGTAACTTGCACTTATTTAGGTCTTTTGCAGAGTAAACGCAGCTTATGGAGAAGCACCACCAATTTCGTCACACGCAGTTTCTGGGTGTGATGACAAGTAGGCTTTTTGTGTTGTTGATAATGACGACAGGGCCTATGTCCGATTATTATTATTATTATTAAATTTGTTTATGTTACGTTACGAGCGCGTTTCCGTGCAAAAAGTCTCCCCCTCACTCTCTCTCTGTCCCTCTCTCTCTTTCTCCCCTCCGCGAAATCTGTCTAATTTTAGTACTTTTAAACACATTTTAGTACTATTAAACCACTAGTTATTTGTTACTTTGTTAATAGATGGCAATTTAGAACAAATTAAAATCCAATATCCTGTTTTTGGTGTTTTTTCAGAGGGTTGGAACGAATTAATTAGTTTTTAGTTCATTTCTATGGGAAACGTTCATTCGACATACGAGCTCAGTCCCGGAACGCATTAAACTCGTATCTCCAGGTACCAATGCATAAATTTTCTGTCCAGAAAGTAGACTGCTCCAACAACAGAGCTGCCATATGTCAAAAATCATATTTCGTAGTTGGTAAGGATATTTTTCAGATTTTGTGACTCTTTTTCCTAGTGGCTTTTACCAGCGACGCATACAAAAATGAACTTCAATATAATTTAAAACGTACAAATGCAACGCAGCACATATTTACTCACATAGGGCGCACTTAAAAGTCTAACCTTTTCTCCAAAGTGGACGGGGGGCCCAATCAGTATGCACTAAATTCAAGATTCGGTAGATATCGCTGCATCTGCTAAATCCCAGTATCTCAGAAATACCCCATGTGATGACTTGTCTTAAGATTTTCCCTTCAAAGTAACACATTTGTATTCCCTATCAAAACCACGAAAATGGGGCTGAAAATTGTGAATCAGTAAGCAGTGTATACGCAAGAATTTGTAACATTCAAGAATTTTAAGGCAATTTTAAGGGAGCGTCTTATACGGGGGCCGGCTAATATGCGAGTAAATACGGCACATAAAAAAGCCCATATTGTTATGCAGCGTACACAATTTGAAATGATCAAAAAACATATAAAATACAGGAAAAACGTATACGTTGACAGGTATGAAATCCCCACATTATGAGCCCTACATCAATCAATACTGCCCTTTACATTTTATAAGGTAAATTTCACAGTAATTAACTTTGTTGATAGTCCATCACTGATTCAGATTTCGTGTTTAGATTCAAATCCTCAAAATATCTTTGCTATGTCATTAAAATCCACTGCCCTGACTCATTCCATTCTGTTTATCTCAACATGTGTGCAAGGCACAGCGCTCTTCTCGGCCAAGGAAATTTATATGGTTACCTCGCTGCGTGAGGCCACGGCACGATGCAAGGGGGTGAGCCACATGTTGTCCTTGGCGTTGACGCGGGCACCTGCACATAAGAAATGCAGTTGGTGATGTCACGTAGTGCGGGCAAGCGGGTGTGGAAAAACCCAATCAAGGGGAAACATAGAAGCCAGGAACATTGGTGGTAACGCAAAAGATTTGATTAAAGAGACCAAAAAACAAAGTGGAAATGAAGTCAGGGAATCCAAAAATAGCAAGGTAAACCAAAAGCTACAAGGTCAAACATACCAGGGATGCAAAACTAAAACTGATGTGACATTGACAAGGACGCAACCAGAAATAAACAGACAAAGGGGACTTAAATACAGTAATACCTCGACATACGAGTGCCCCGACATACGAGCTATTTGAGATACGAGTAAAATTTTGAGCAGATATTTATTTTGAGATACGAGACAAATTTTGATATACGAGCATACAGCAGATGCGAGAGGCTGCTCATAAGAACATCACGGGCACTGTCTTTCTGGTCGCAACTCCCTCATGTAATGTCTCTACGAGCACTGGGCGGAGCGTTACATTTTTTCAGTGTTTTTCTTTTTTGTCAGTGCAGAATGGCGGAGGAGCTTGCTCGATAATACGAGGGGAGTATACCGTATTTTCACGACTATAAGGCGCACCTAAAAGTCTCCAAAATAGACAGGGTGCCTTATAATCCAGTACGCCTAATATATGGACCAATATTAAAATTGTTATCACGATAAAATAAAATAAATCAGTCGATAGGGTACACCATCCTCTACAGGTCTCGCAACTACGGTAAGCAGCCTGCGACTTCGTATTCCCCCGTGCGCAGTTCATGCTGGGATATGCAGTTCTTTTGTCAATACACCCAGTATGACGACGAGCACACTAATTTGGATTGACAAAAGAACTCCAGCCGCTAGATTGGCGTCAACAGAGCAGTCAAAGCTAGACTGCGAACTATATATATATATGGATCAATATTGAGCCGCAACAGCTCTCGCAACTACGGCAAGCAGCCCCCGACTCTATTTTCCCCATAGAAAAAGTAGTGCGCAGTGACTGCTGGTATATATATACAGACGCTCCCCTACTTACGAACATTCAACTTACGAACAACGGTACATACGAACATGTCTGCAAATTGCGTTTAAGTCCAAAAATGTTCGCAAGTCCAATTTTGTATTTCGCGCCTTTTTCGGAGTAGTACTTCTTTCCGCCGCTAATACCGACGCCTGGCGCTGTGCGAGCTCAGCTCACCCAGCATCTACCTTCTTCTTCGTTGCAATGCGGAAGTGCGTGAATGTATCTCCAGTGTGCAAAGAACCTTTTTCATTTGTATCATTAAATATCTCATGCATCCAATATTGAATATGGTTGGTAAAAAGCTAAAGGCTTCTATTGAGGGAGTTGCAAGGAAGAGGCAAGCCATTTCATTTGAAACGAGTGGCAATAATAACGAAGCTTGATGCGCGTGAGAGTGGTGAGCGTTTCACGGGCATTGAATCGTTCGACCGTCAGTACCATTTATAAACAGAAAGATCGAGCAGCAGGACCCAAATATTGAACGTTGCACAAAGTTTGCAAATCAATTGAATGATGCCATACAGTGCTACCGCATCATTTATGATGAAAAAAAGAAGAAAACTGTGCAATCGTCATTAGGTCGCTTCTTTTGGCCAGTTTCTAATACATAAATCTCTCTCTCTCTCTCTCTCTCCCTCTCTCTCTCTACAGTACTGTACATATTCTCTCCATTTTATTATTTTTTTTTTTTCTCAGTACAAACCAATGTGTGTTACTTATACAAGCCTTAAACATACAAATGCACTTATATAAACCTTCAATATACTTATATCGGCCTTAAACATAAATTATAATACAAAATATAGCACTGAATCAACTTACAAACAAATTCAACTTATGAACAATCGCTCGGAACCAATTGCGTTCGTTAAGGCTTTTTTTCTTAAAAAATGACATAGTATTGTAAGGCTTTTTTCTTAAAAAAAACGACATAGTATTGTAAGGCTTTTTTTCGTAAAAAAACGACATAGTATAGTAAGGCTTTTTTCTTAAAAAACAACATAGTATAGGCTTTTTTCTTTAAAGACGACATAGTATAGTAAGGCTTATTTTCTTTAAAAACGACACAGTATAGTAAGGCTTTTTTGTCTTTAAAAACGACATAGTATAGTAAGGCTTTTTATTTACAAAAAAGACCATGTATAGTAAGGTTTTTTTCTTAAAAAATGACCATGTATAGTAAGGCTTTTTTGTTTAAAAAAGACCATGTATAGTAAGGCTTTTTTTCTTAAAAAACGACATAGTATAGTAAGGCTTTTTTTCCTAAAAAAAACGACATAGTATAGTATGGCTTTTTTCCCCTAAAAAAACGACATAGTATAGCATGGCTTTTTTTCTTGAAAAACGACATAGTAGAGGAAGGCTTTTTCCCTAAAAAACGACATAGTATAGTATGGCTTTTCCCCCTAAAAAACGACATAGTATAGTATGGCTTTTTTCCTTTAAAAAACGACATAGTATAGTATGGCTTTTTTTCTTAAAAAACGACATAGTAGAGGAAGCCTTTTTCTCTTAAAAAACGATATTGTATAGTAAGGCTTCTTTTCTTAAATAACGACATAGTATAGTAAGGCTTTTTTTCTTTAAAAAATGACATAGCAAGTAAGGCTAAGAGAGTCGGAGAATAAATCTGACTTCTGATTCTTCACCTTCTAGTTGTTGCTGTGGTCCACTGGCAAAATCATTGGGTCAGAACATGAGGCGGGAATCAGGAGTGAGTTCAATTCCACTCGTTGCACTTCTCAAATTGTTTATTGAGGTAATGAAAAGGATAAATACAACTTCCAACTTTACTGTGGTGCAGTGGCAAAGACAATGGGTCAGAACTTCAGGTGGACTGAAGTTCAAATCAGAAGTGAGTTTGATTCCACTCTTTGCAATTCTCAAATTGTTTATTGAGGTAATGAAAAGGATAAATATAACTTCCAATCACATCATTTCAGAAGACACTGTGGTCCAGTGGCAAGAACAATGGGTTGAAATTGAAGTTGGACACAAGTTCAAATCTGGAGTGAGTTCAAGTCCACTCTTTGCAAATCTCAAATTGTTTATTGAGGTGATGAAAATGATAAATATAACTTCCAATCATCTCATTTCAGAAGTCACTGTGGTCCAGTGGCAAAGACAATGGGTCAGACAGACCTCAAGTTAGTGGATTTGACTGCCATGTGGGAGATGGGGTTCGAATCCTGCTCTCGTTTGACTAATCACTACACTAGTAGTTCAGTAAATGGGTAATCCTTTTTTCATTCAAATAAACACTTAGTCATTTTTTTCAGCAAAACAATATTTCCGGTCAGCCTTCGGCTGACCGGAAGACAGTTGGGAGGGGGGGGGTTCCTGGTGGTGTTCGACAGTCGGCCTGCGGCCGACTGCCGACACCATACAGTCGTTGACTGGCGACACCGGGACGTGAACCCTCGACACCCACGTCGCAGGCAGGTGACTTACCCACTACACCACGAGGCGGCCCGCCTATACATGATTGGAAGTTATATTTATCCTTTTCATTACCTAAATAAACAATTTGAGAATTGCAAAGAGTGGAATCAAACTCACTCCTGATTTGAACTTGAGTCCACCAGAAGTTCTGACCCATTGTCTTTGCCCCTGGACCACAGCAACTTCTGAAATGATGTGATTGGAAGTTATATCTATCCTTTTCATCACCTCAATAAACAATTTGAGAATTGCAAATAGTGGAATTGAACTCACTCCTGATTTGAACTTGAGTCCACCTGAAGTTCTGACCCATTGTCTTTGCCACTGGACCACAGTGACTTCTGAAATGATGTGATTGGAAGTTATATCTATCCTTTTCATTACCTCAATAAACAATTTGAGAATTGCAAATAGTGGAATTGAACTCACTCCTGATTTGAACTTGAGTCCACCTGAAGTTCTGACCCATTGTCTTTGCCACTGGACCACAGTGACTTCTGAAATGATGTGATTGGAAGTTATATCTATCCTTTTCATTACCTCAATAAACAATTTGAGAATTGCAAATAGTGGAATTGAACTCGAGTCCACCTGAAGTTCTGACCCATTGTCTTTGCCACTGGACCACAGTGACTTCTGAAAGTTTCAGTTTCTAATACATAAATCTCTCTCTCTCTCTCTCTCTCTCTCTCTCTCTCTCTCTCTCTCTCTCCAGTACTGTACATATTCTCTCCATTTTATTAATTTTTTTTTTTTTCAGTACAAACCAATGTGTGTTACTTATACAAGCCTTAAACATACAAATGCACTTATATAAACCTTCAATATACTTATATCAGCCTTAAATATAAATTATAATACAAAATATAGCACTGAATCAACTTACAAACAAATTCAACTTATGAACAATCGCTCGGAACCAATTGCGTTCGTAAGTAGGGGAGCGTCTGTAGTTCTTTTGTCAACTAATTGACAGCGGCCGTCATTTACTAGGGTGGACTGTTTTGTTGACCTTCCCTTTAGCACAGCACCATCTAGTGGAGGCATAACATAACCCCAGCCTCTACTGTAGACCCGTATAATGCGGTGCGGTAGACCAGTGTAATGCGGAGCAGTGCGCCTTACAATGTGGTGCGCCTTATATATGGAAAAATTTTTAATGTGTCATTCATTGAGGGTTCGCCTTATAATGCGGTGCGCCTTATAGTCGTGAAAATACGGTATACTACTTCTCGTTGGCAAGTGGTCGTGCGTTATCATATTGTGAGGACATTTGTGGCCATCATTTTGGGAATATTTTAAAGGGAAGACAAAAACAAACAACCCTCGATAGGTTGCACCTGAAAGTCAGTGTGGAGGCGGGGCAAATAGAGCCAACCTGGGAGTAAAAAGGTATCAAAATTTAAAACAAAATTAGAATTAAGTTTAGTGTAAGGTTAGATTAAACTCATTTTTGAGTGTGTCTGCATCGTAGAAATTTGTTTATGTTATGTTACGAGCGTGTTGCCGTGCAAAAAGTCTCCCCCCAATCACCCCCACCCCTCTCTGTCCCTCTCTCCCCTCCGCAAAATCTGTCTAATTTTAGTATACTATTAAACACATTTTAGTACTATTAAACCACTAGTTATTTGTTACTTTGTTAATAGATGGCGAATTAGAACAAATTTAAAAAAATCCAATCCAATATCCTGTTTTTGGTGTTTTTTCAGAGGGTTGGAACGAATTAATTTGGTTTTAGTTCATTTCTATGGGAAACGTTCGTTTGAGTTACGAGAAAATCGACATACGAGCTCAGTCCCGGAACGCATTAAGATCGTATCTCAAGGTACCACTGTACACAGACATGGAGAACAGGTGGGTGACACGTGAGGCAGCAAACACATAGCGGAGGCGACAACAGGTAAAAGCAATGGACAGGTTACACAGAAGGAAAAAGACAAGACTAAATCAACACAAAACTTCAAAAGAACACAAAACTGACAGGTGAAATGAGCAAATGGGATGAAGGAGAAAGGAGGAAAAGGTTTTCCTACCGGAGAGAATAAGGAGTTCTGTAATTTCAGCATCGCGCAGGAAGGCTGCTGCGTGCAGGGGCGTGCGTTTTTCAGCATCCTAAGGAAAGAAGACAATCCTAAAGGTTTCTAACAGTCAATACGTATGATACCAAACTGTAGTAGTGTTACAAATTCATGACTACTGATGTTCCGATCCGATAATCTGCATCAGCACTTGATATGGCTATTTTTCGAACATATCATATTTTGGCACAAAATTAGATATGATCCGGTAGTAGCGTGTTTTCACTCCAGCACCCCCCACAACCCTACTGAATATAAAGCGGTTGAGAAAATGAGAATGAGATGAGATTTTCATTAACATAAATATAAATATGTTCATTAATATGTGCTGTCCCTTATCCAATTAATCAAATTATAGTGCAGCATTGTCTAATTCTGTTGTCTGTCTTCATGTGTGCCCTACGGCTGACTGGCCAGTCTAGGGTGTAATCCGCCTTTTGGCCGGAGTCAGCTAGAGTCCAGCACCCTCTGCGAACCTTGTGAGGATGAGCGGTACAGAAAATGAATAAATTAATAATGTCTCATTCTTATTGTAATATGTTCTTTTTTTATTTCAGTTCTGGTGTATTTGTGGGAATTTTGGTCCATTGTTTGAATAGCAACATATTACTTTTACATGAACAACTAGTCTGTTTACGCTATCACTACAATTGCAGCATTTTTTTTTAAAAAGCCTAAAAGTGGCCTAAAAGACTGTAGGTCAGTGGTTCCCAAATTGGGGGGTGCGGCCCCCTAGGGAGGCGTAAAGAGAAATCAAGGGGGGCGTGAAGTCATCTGCTAAAAAAATGTTTAAATAGATTATAAGAATAATAAAATCAAAGAACAAATATCTGCCATTAAATACATGCAAAATATGATTATAGCAGTCACTCCAACGGTCCAACCCATTTTCTATTAACAGAGATCTGTTTTCCTGAACAATGCTAAGAAATAAATCCAATAAAATAAAATAAGTTCACATGAGCAAAAGAGGAAGTGGGGGGGGGGGGGGGGGGGGGCGTGCGGGTCTACTGGAAGCAAGAAGGGGGGCGTCAGGTAAGATAGTTTGGGAACCACTGCTGTAGGTGGTAGTAGACAATTCTCCAAATGCTTTAGTTTAAGCTAAATTAGCACCATAAACTGTCCTCACCAGAACATTGATGTCTTCAGACTTGTATATGAGCATTCGAATCTCCTCAGGATCTCCGCTAAAGATGGCCTGGATGAGAGGAGGCTGCAGAGACGGGACAGACAATAGACACATCGTGACACAAATGTTCATTTTCTTGACAGACAAAACATGGCTGTGTGTGTGAAAACCTTCCAGGACAACAAAAATGTCCTTTCACACCACAATAGCTTACGGTTGACATTGGGAATATTTGCCACACAACATTTTTGTCAGTCAATATGTCAGTGTGTGTGGGGGCTTATGTGTGAATATGTGTATGCCTGCCGCAGGGGAATTTTGTCCCTGAAGCCCCTATTTTCATTCTTAGATGTCAAACATGAAGTAAATAGAGGCCTTCAGTCCTGCACTGCACTTTCATGTCATTATCACTATGTTTTTGTCATGTATCTGCTGTAACTTACAAAATGGAGCAATGATTGACCGTAGGGGCAGATGATAAGAAAAAAAACATATCACAGTTTTTCATAGAAAATAAATTCACAATCATGATTTTATCATCATTTTGAAATAGATTTTTATACTAAATTGCACATTCCTTCATATAAAATATTTTTAAAATCTACATAAAACCCTAAAAAATGGCAAGAGTTTTATGAACAGGATTTAAATGTGCAGTTTTTAATCAAAACATGCAATTAATTTAAAAGTAAAAGGCAATGAACAACAACACATGTCACTTAGGGAACAAAAAACTGAACATACAAATTAAAGCCAGCTGTACTCATTAAAAGAGCCATATATGGCTCGCAAGCCATACATTCACAACAATTGCTAAAACCTTTTCACAATCTTTCTACTTCATGACATCATCAAAATGTTAAAATCCTTATCGATCTAAAGTTATTGTATCGCATAATGACAGCAAATCATTTGAGACAGATTTTTAAACGTGTTTTGATTTTTAAGTTTTTTCTATTAAACACAAGGGAGCAGTAGTGCCAATACATCTGCTAATAAGTTTTAGTACTTTTTCAACTGTAGAATCTCCAAACACAAATAAATAGAATATTTAAGTAAAACGGCAATATTTTGGAAAATCCAGAGGCTTTCACCCATAAAAATTGAATTAACAAGCCAAATGTCAAAACTAAATGTTGAACTGAACATTTGCAGTCAAACTTAACTTCTTGTCTAACTTCCTGTTTGCTAGGCTTTCTGAGAAATGACAGCTAGGAAGTGTTGGTGAGCATTTCACTTCTTCTTTCAAACGCACCAATAAACCACTTCCTCTTCTTTTCACCTTATTTTCTCATGCTTCCCTTCCCCATCATCATGTGACAGTGCCTTATGAGTGCTGACTGACAAACTGCACTTAGTGAAAGCAAGTAATCCATCAATTGCCTATAGCAGGGGTGACCAAGTCCGGTCTTCGAGAGCCCCTATCCAGTCTGTTTTCCATCTGTCCATCCTCTACCACACCTGAATCAAATAATCGGGATCGGTATCAAGCTTCTGGACAGCTTGCTGATGAGTTGATCATTTGATTCAGGTGTGGTAGAGGAGGGACAGATGGAAAACAGCCTGGGTAGGGGCTCTCGAGGACCAGACTTGGCCACCCCTTTTCTAAAGGTAAAATGATCATTCGTAGAAAATGTGAAATAATCTTAAAAGTAAACAAAGAATGTTTCAATCTATGACAACCGAAGTTCCCTCTAATTTTTTGTTTGTCTGGGCAGAAAGACAACCTCCCTGAGCACACTGAGTACCGGTGTGAGCAACATCTTCATTGCTCGCTATGCGCACACACCAGTATCACACCTGCCATAAGCAGGTGTATGTCTACTACACATAAATGATTTAGTAATAATAAAATGTAATGATTAATATCTATGAATGGGCGGCCCGGCGGATGAGTGGTTCGCGCGTCGGCCTCACAGCTTTAAAAAAAGGGATTTTATTTTGTGCGCTCCATATGATTTGCTGTGCGCAGAGAAGACGAGAGTAGTGCGCAATTGCGCACGCGCGCAGCTTAGAGGGAACATTGATGGCAACCTTCAATCCGTGTCACGGCCATGTCATAGAGACCTTCAATCCATATCACAACCATCGGTGTCACAACCATGCATATTTTTCATATAAATTCTGTGGTTAGTTTCTTCGAATAGTAATGGACTTTAAAATGTCTCATTTATTTTAATAACGAAAGACGGCATGACATGTTAAGACATCAACTGTTCTGTACAGCTCAGCCCATAAAACGAAATGCCTTGTCCACATTTCTTCAAAGGCCTGAAAGGCAGCCTAGTTGGCTCATGTCATTGACCCCCACAGGGTTAATTTAACAACACTCTCTCCACAACTCCCAGGCCAATGACTTCCTGCGCTTCCTGCAATATTGCAACTATGGAAGCATGCCTGGAGCAGCCGTTTTCCTGGACTGTTTTATTAAATGGATGCGTAAACATGAAATTATAACTGTGTAATTGCCACTAAAGCCCAAGAAGAAGAACAAATCTCCTGAACTGAGGAGTCCCGTTATCAGGCATTGTCATGCTGTCTGAGAATAGCAGGAAGTTCCCGCAGTTTGAAGTTACGTAAAAGATAAAAATACAAGTTATTCCTGCCCTGTTGCAGATGATGACGCTGCAACACATCAGGAATTTCCTCTGTAATGGAAACACAAGTGCCCCCGGTTTGCCTGCGTGCCTGCGTAATAGACGCATGTTTTTTGGCATGGACGCTAAGCAACAAGCTGTAACACATAAATACATTTGTTAAATATCGTACATTGCGATTTTTCTGGATTTTTATTTTTAGAATATCTGTCACACAGTGCACATGCAGCTACGATAAAAATTTAAGACATGATTTCTAAGTCTAAATTTATATAAAAACTTATAGTAGAGTGTTCAAATACGGCTATACGTATACGTTGTCCGTGCATCATCCACCCCCTTGCTTTGTCTTAAATTGAAAATGAAGAAAAATTCAAATAACAAAACAAAAAGTGTATTCTATTTCCACCCAGTTTCAAACTGGGAAACTTTCACATGTTAGAAGAACGCGATAAACACACTATGAAAACAACTCCTTCAACCAAATTTGGTAGCAGGTCCAACCATTTTCTGACCCAGTGTACTGGTTGAAGAACAGATCAAAAAACAAAACATAGTGTATTCTGTTTCCACTCAGTTTCAAACTGGGGACCTTTCACGAGTAAAGTGAATGAGATAACCACTACACTATGGAATCAACTCCTTCAACTGAATTTGGTAGCAGGACCGACCGTTTCTTGACCCAGTGTACTGCTTGAAGAACAATTCAAATAACTAAGTGTATTCTGTTTCCACCCAGTTTCAATCTGGGGACCTTTCACATGTCAGGCAAATGTGATAACTACTACACTATGGAAACAAATTTATTTGAGGAGTTGTTTTCATAGTGTAGTGGTTATCACATTTGCCTCACACGCGAAAGGTCCCCAGTTTGAAACTGGGTGGAAACAGAATACACTTTGTTATTTGAATTGTTCTTCAAGCAGTACACTGGGTCGGGAAACAATTGAGCCTGTCACCAAATTAGTTTGAAGGAGTTGTTTCCATAGTGTAGTGGTTATCACATTCGCCTCACACGCGAAAAGTCCCCAGTTTGAAACAGGGTGGAAACAGAATACACTTTGTTATTTGAATTGTTCTTCAAGCAGTACACTGGGTCGGAAAACGGTTGGTTCTGCTACCAAACTTGGTTTGGTAACAGGCTCAACTGTTTTCCCACCCCATTTACTGCTTGAAGAACAATTCAAATAACAAAGTGTATTCTGTTTCCATCCAGTTTCGAACTGGGGACCTTTCGCATGAGGCAAACGTGATATCCACTACACTATGGAAACAACTCCTTCAAATAAATTTGCTAGCAGGCCCAACCGAATCCCGACCCAGTGTACTGCTTGAACAACAATTCAAATAACAAAATAGAAAGAGTATTCTGTTTCCACCCAATTTCGAACTGGGGGCCTTTCGCATGTTAGACGAATGTGATAACCACTACACTATGGAAACAACTACTTCAACCTAATTTGGTAGCAGGCCCAACTGAATCCCGACCCAGTGCACTGCTTGAACAACAATTCAAATAACAAAACCCATTGTGTAATTTGTTTCCACCCAGTTTCAAACTGGGGACCTTTAGCATGTGAAGCAAACATGATAACCACTACACTATGGAAACTACCCCTTCAACCAAATTTGGTAGCAGACCCAACCGTTTCCCAACTCAGTGTACTGCTTGAAGAACAAATCAAATAACAAAGAGTATTTCTGTTTCCACCCAATTTTGAACTGGGGACCTTTCACGTGTTAGGCAAATGTGATAACCACTACACTATTGAAACAACGACCTCAACCACATTTAGTAGCAGGTGCAACCATTTCCCGACCCAGTGTACTGCTTGAAGAACAATTCAAATAACAAAACCCATAGTGTAATTTGTTTCTAAAGGTGCTCTGACTGGCTAGACGCGAGTAGCCTTGATACGTGTTCATAGTGTTTACCATTCCAGCACATCCCAATAGTTGTTAAAGCTGATCGAATGTCTTGTGGTCGATCATTAAAATATCACCCTTGATACCTGCGTAATGTGTATCTCATGCTGTAATTGCATCCAGAGACTCGGACACACTTTCTATAGGCGGAGGTGGTCAATATGTGAGAATATACGGTCATTTGTGACTTTTAAGTACTTGGAGAGGTACAATTTTAAAGAAAAAAAAATATTAAAATGGTTTCAAAAAGGGCCTAAATGTATGAACAAAAAGTTTTGGGATCAAGAGATTAAGAATTACCTGTTGAAGTGAGCTAATGTACTGTATTTATTTGTGGAATGTAATAGGAATGAGACATTGATATTGCTATGCTTTGTATCCCAATAGGTTATCGATAAGTTCTCACCTAGAATCGATCTATCATTTTGACAATATGTCAGTTTTCATGTTAACGCATTGGCTGCCACGTCTACTCGTGAACTGCTTTCAATTCACAGCGGAAGGCTCTTCAGAAAATGAATGACTATAATAAAGACTTCTTGTTTCAAATAGGAGGCCGAGATTGAAAATATTAATATCTTTTAGCTGATAGACCGGCACAAGGTTGCTCAGACCAGTACAGGTCTATGGACGGTGGTTGGGGACCTCTGCTATAACCTGTTATACAGTCTTCAGGGCCTTCAATGTTCTGTTCTAGAGTACAAAACACAGTTTAGGTGAGGTTTTAAGGTGCTTTACTAATATGTTCTAAAAATACCCATGTGATTCAGTGAAAACAAACCTTACACACATCTCTCTTTGCATTTATTGTGTGGGCGCATGCCCACATTTCCTCTTGTCGATTGAACCTGAATTTTCTGTCACCTTTTGTGATTTTTGTCCAATTTTTATCTACAGGGAAAAAAACTAAACCCAACAACGGTCCACGGGTGGCATCGTTTTTTTTGTCCGGCAGTACAATGAAAAAAAAATATTGTATATAGCCTGCCCCAAGAAGTTTGAGTGCAACCAACATTCTGTTGCACTTCTTTATTTTCAACATTAGATTGTGCGTGCCTCTTTATTAGCTTATGGGTCACAAACTGACAACATGTTGAAATCAATGTAGAAAGCGGTGTAGAATTTAATTGATAAATGAGACCAGTAACAGAATGGATGGGCCGCCTTATAATGTGACACACAGTGTGCACCGTGTTCCAAATACAGTGGTACCTCTAGTTACAAATGTCTCCACTAACTAAATATACAGGTTACAAAAGCCTCAATGCTAAAATTTGGTCTTAGATACCAAAGAAGCCACCTAGTGGCAAAGTATTTTTTCCACCTGACTTTGGTGGGGGGAGTCTGGGTTTGATTCCCACTCTGTGGCAGTGTGATTGTGAGCGTGAGTGGTTGCCTCTTTCATTGTGCCCTGCAATTGCCTGGCAACCAATTCAGGGCGTCCTGCATGCTGCAGCACCCCCCGCAACCCTTGTGAGTTACAGAAGATGAATGAATGAAGGATACCAAAGGAATTTACGTTACAAAAAAATCAAACATCCCTAAAATGTAAAAACACTCTGTATCCTGTATTTTATTTTGAAATTGGCATCATAGAGTTGCACTTCCATTGGTCAAAGGCACACAAATCAGGAACTCACCACCGACTGGAGGTGGTCTGCCATGGTGCCTGGAAAATTGCCCAGAGTCCCCCCACACTTACCTCAATTTAGGCATCATTGAGATGCAGATTTCTGCTAGCGAATGGAAGGCCAGCGAGGGATTGGGAGACAGAGCAACTCTATCTTGCTAATTTCAAAATAAAAAACAGGATACAGGAAGTGTATTTTAGTTTCGGGGGTTGTTTGATTTGGTTTGATGTTTTGTAAATTGGACTTCTCATCTCATTTTCTGAACCACTTCATCCTTATTAGGGTCACGCAGGATGCTGAAGCCTATCCCAGCTGACTCTGGGAATGTGGGAGGAAACTGGAGTACCCAGAGGAAGCTCACGCAGGCCCAAGGAGAAAATGCAAACTCAACACAGGTGGACCAACCGGATTTGAACCCTAAACTGATCTTGGTTTTTTGTATTTAGGAACAAAAGGTTTCCCCTCAAAGCTTTTTGAAACATGAATACAGTGGTACCTCTACTTACAGATGCCTCAACATACAAATTCTTCAAGTTACGAAACGCTTTGATTAGTAAATTATTCATCCAAGATACGCTATTTTTTTCCAAATTACAAAACACCAAAAGAGGTACAGCATTTAAGTATAACAAGGAAATGCTGCAATGTTTGCCAAGGACTTCACCTTCTGCAGCCATCATGCAGGCCACATTCAGTGGTTACAATCCTTAAGGCCATTCAACCAATGAGGTTTCTGCAGAAACAAGAAGCACCTGACTGCAATACACTGATTGCACTTGCACTTGTAGGACATCAGATTGCTGCAAAGATGACAGATATACATACATACACATACACACATACATACACATATATATACACGTGTGTATGTATATATATATATATATATATATATATATATATATATATATATATATATATATATATATATATATATATACATATATATATATATGTATACACATATATATATATACCTACGAGTCGTACGGTGTTTGTAAGGTTTTTTGGGGGTTTGTAAGGGGAATCATAATCATTTATAAGGGCAGTTATCGGCAGAGGTTGACAGGTATGATATATATCAGTGGCGGGCCGTCAGGGCCTTCAAGGCCTTCTCTGCTGGCCTAAGAAATATCTGAATCATATTATATTTTGTCCATCAATACTTATTATTCCAAATGGTCTGTTAGCTTCCTTTCATTGCTTTTCCCCCTGGTTGCACTGCTTCCAGATGTGTGTTTTCATATTGAAGCATTTAACCAATCATATTTCAGCCATTATTTGTTGCCAGATCAGATCTGCCTCAAAGCCTTCACAATCAGTTCTTGTGGGCTCTGCTGCATTAAACTAGACTGTTGCTTTTAACCAATCAGATTTCGAGTTGGCAACCCCACAATGATTTTTCATAGGCGTTAGCATTTTGCTGGCTGGGACATGTCATTGCTTTCACAAACTATGATTGGCTAGTAGGCGGGCCAAAGCAGCCAGAGATCGCAAACTCCACCCACAATGGCCGACAGAAGCAAAAACAAATGGATTCTGTTTGCTCACAAAGCTATTTTCCAGACGGACTTTTCCAGAAAAAAATGGACATCATTAAGAAAGGGCGGTCAACTCCGAAGCTAACAAGCCTGTTACACCCGGGAAAATGGTGTGTGCGGGACTTTCAGTGCGCTAACTTAGCTGCACCACCAAATAGAATATTGTTGTGTTGATTTAAAGCCATTTTCAAAACGGACTATGCCGGAAATATGACAGGACAGGCTCGACTTTCATCATTAGCTTCGATGGCGATAGGAAAGAAGGAAGAAAGAAAGGAGGATGGATATTGTGTAAAAAGGATTTTTGGTGAGTAAAATATGGCTATATTCCTAAATAATATTTCAATTGTGGGCCAAGTTCTGATATCTGAAAAGCTCCAGTGTTTGTATTTAAGCTCCAGTGTTTGTATTTAATCACAATATGCTGCTAGGAAGTGGATTTTACCTCAGTTTAATTTTTGGCGTTTCACCATTGACGTCCCTCGCTGTCTTTTCCCGGGAAAAATCACCCCCCTGGCCTGGTTGTAATGTCTCAAAAGCTCCAGTATTTGTATTCAATCAATAAATGATGCTAGGAAGTGGATTTT
The DNA here is from genome assembly GCF_051989625.1 of Stigmatopora argus. Taxonomy (NCBI): domain Eukaryota; kingdom Metazoa; phylum Chordata; class Actinopteri; order Syngnathiformes; family Syngnathidae; genus Stigmatopora; species Stigmatopora argus. Next base: position 4,707,252 of record NC_135399.1, read on the forward strand.
ACCTAATTTTAGTGCATTTTTTGTCATTTCACGTATGGACGTATCGACGTTCATCGCTGTCTTTTTACCGGGGAAATGATACTCTGGGCCCGGTTCTGATGTCTAAAAAGCTCCAGTATTTGTATTTAATCAATAAAGGCTGTTTTCGGCTGGATTTTACCCCATTTTCGGGCAATGTTTTCCCGTACGCCATTGACGTTCATCGCTGTCTTTTCCCGGGAAAATCACCCCCTGGCCTGACTTTAATGTCTGAAAAGCTCCAGTATTTGTATTTAATCATGAAATGCTGCTAGGAAGTGGATTTTACCCCATTTTTGTGCATTAATTTATTGATTATTTTTTATGTGTCGCAGCTGTAGCTGCAGTAGAGGTTTTATAGCCATAAAATAGTTTTTGAGGGTTGGATTGATACGTTGAAGGCACTCAAACACACACACACATACACACATACACAGACACACATACACACACACATATACATATATTAAATATATATATATATATATATATATGTATATATATATATATATATATATATATATATATATATATATATATATATATATATATATATATATATATATATATATATATATATATATATATATATATACGCACTAACCACTTGGGTCACGGAGCCCCTTTATATATATATATATATAAAGGGGCTCCGTGACCCAAGTGGTTAGTGCGTCGGCCTCACAGTGGGGGTCCTGGGTTCAAATCCAGGTCGGTCAACCTGTGTGGAGTTTGCAATTGCAGACATGCATAGTAGGCTGATTGGACACTCTAGATTGCCCCTAGGTAGGAGTGTGTATGTGAATGGTTGTTTGTCTCCTTGTGCCCTGCGATTGGCTGGCCACCAATTCAGGGTGTCCCTCGCCTCTGGCCCGAAGTCAGCTGGAATAGGCTCCAGCACCCCCCACGACCCTAGTGAGGATAAAGCAGTTTAAAAAAATGAGATGAAATAAGATAACATTTGAAGAACATCAAATTGGTGTTTGGATACTCAAGCCGTAATTTACTTCAAAATGTGATTTATGACTTATTTCAATGCATAACCAGGAAAGCAACGCCTCTACTTCCTTTTTGCAATGTGGGCTTCAGAATTCGGGTCGGAAACATCGCAATATTCCAGAACTCCAGCAGCCCTGCCATTAAATGCCGAATTATTAGAAATACAAATGTGGTCAGAAACGCCGCGTTTGCGCGTGAAAGTGAAGCCCGGGCGAGCTAAAGCTAGCGGCGGCTAGTGGCACTACCTGGTCGGCCAGTTTGAGAACAGCCATCGCCGACAGTGCTGCAACCAAGGGGCGATCCTGACCGCGACGTCCGCTCCAGCTCCAGCTCCTGCTTCTCCACCCCCTCCCGGGTTGAGGGTGATGGAAAAAGGCCGAGCCCGGTGCAAGCCACCGAGGCCCGGCGCCGGCTGCCGCTGCTGCCGCTGCTGCCGAAACGCTCGCACGCTCGCTCCGCCAGGCACGAACCACGAACAATCCCACATGGAAGACGGACGACTCCGCGAGTCTGCGCTCCAAAGAAGCTGACTAGTCCCTAGTCCCTAGTCCCCGCCGTGCAGGAGGCACAAGGCGGCCAGGCAAGACGGAGGAAGGATAAGGCAGGAAGTTGGAGGCTGTCTCTCTTTTTGTGCCTGTTTTTGATGCACAAGAGGCTCCCTCAGCATCAACAAACCCGCACACGCGCATCTCTCGCTGCTGCCATCAATCGGCGACAGGGGGAACCTAATAAACATCATTATAGTAGTAATACCTCGATAATCGCGGTTAATAGAGGGTCGGACCATCCGCGAAAAGTGAAAATACACAAAGTAGGGTCACCCCTATGTTTTTTTCTTCAGTGCTGAGTTTCAGCGTGGATTTTCACATTTTTATGAACTTTATAAAAATAATTGTTTTTTTCTTCAGTGCTGAGTCCTAGTAGCAAGTGGAAGACAGGGGAGTTTCAGCATGGATGTTCACATTTACATTTTACCTTACACGTGAAAGGTCCCCAGTTCAAAAGTGGGTGGAAACAGAATACACTTTGTTATTTGAAATGTTCTTCAAGCAGTACACTGGGTCAGGTAATGGTTGGGTCTGCTACCAAATTTGGTCGAAGGAGTTGTCTCCCTAGTGTAGTGGTTATCACATTCACCTCACATATGAAAGGTTGCCAGTTCCAAACTGTGTGGAAACAGAATACACTTGGTGTTTTGTTATTTGAATTGTGCTTAAACCAGTACCCTGGTGTCGGGAAACGGTTTGAGCTTCTACCAAAGTCGGTTGAAGTAGTTGTTTCCATAGTGTAGTGGTTATCACATTCACCTCACACATGAAAGGTTGCCAGTTCCAAACTGTGTGGAAACAGAATACAGTTGGTGTTTTGTTATTTGAATGGTTCTTAAACCAGCACAATGGGTCGGGAAACGGTTTGACCTTCTACCAAATTTGGTTGAAGTAGTTGTTTCCATAGTGTGGTGGTTATCACAGTTGCCTTACACGTGAGGTCCCCATTTTGAAACTGGTTGGAAACAGAATACACTTTGTTATTTGAATTGTTCTTCAAGCGGTACACTGGGTTGAGAAATGGTTGGGCCTGCCACCAAATTTGGCTGAATGAGTTGTTTCCCTAGTACAGTGGTTATCTCATTCGCCTCACATGTGAAAGGTCCACAGTTTGAAACTGGGTGGAATCAAATTACACTACGGGTTTTGTTATTTAAATTGTTCTTCAAGCAGTACACTGGGTCGGGAAACGATTGGGCCTGCTACCAAATTTGGTTAGAGTAGTTGTTTCCATAGTGTAGTGGTTATCACGTTTGCCTTACATGTGAATAGTGGGAGTTCTGGGTTCAACTCCAGGGTGGTCCACCTGTGTGGAGTTTGCATGTTTCATGTGTGTGTTTTCTCCAGGTACTCTGGTTTCCTTCCACATTTCAAAGACATGCATGGTAGGCTGATTGGACACTCTGAATTGCCGCCCACACTCATTAGACTGTCCAATCAGCCTACCTTGCATGTTTTTGGAATATGGGAGGAAACCGGAATACCCAGAGGAAACCCACGCAGGCCCTGGGAGAACATGTAAACTCCTCACAGATGGACATGTCCTGGATTTGACCCCAGGGCCCCAGAGCTGTGAGGCAGACGCGCTAACCACTCGCTTCACCGGGCCACCCTGACAGGTTTCATGTCTCCCATGATACATAACGGCTGCGGATGGGATTTTTTTCAACCAGCAGGGAGCAGTGTTTCACCGGGATTCGTGTATAACACGCACCCGAACTTTGATACCGTTTTTTGGTGCCAAATTTTGCGCATTATACTAAATACGGTATGCTCAATTTTTTTAAATCAATAAATAAGCAGATATTGGATGTATATGTGTTTCATAAAAGGCTCATTGAGTTTAAAGACACAACACATTTCATTATTTTAATCTTGGACTGATCTTTTTCTTTTCAAGAATGAATTAGTAATGTGCAATTTAATATTGACACTATAATACACAAACAGTAGGAAATAATCACATTGTTTTGGGAGTTACTTTCTCATTATACTGAGACCTGTTCCACCAGATGGGAGGGTTCAAATACAAACTACAAAATAAAACACCTTACCATAGTAAACTTTGTCCTCTTTATAAATAAAAGGCGGGTTTGTGATTAACATTACAATGTGCAGGTGCCCCTTTTTTTCTCCTTGTCATTGCATGTGAACACACTTCATGTTGCAACATAATAAATGAGCCTCTTGGCAAATCAAATGTTCAAGACGTGTGAGAACATGAAGTTTATTCAATTACAACGCTATGGAAAAATGGAGGAAAAAACATGCCTCTTCCTCCACGGAATCAAATGGCGTGTGTTGCAGAAGGAATATGGGTCACAGAAAAAGTGAAAGAGAAATGGGTGGGAGTGGGGGAGGGTTTTTTAATTTAACCCTTGTGCATGTGTATGCCAGTTACTGTTTGCTAATGTGTATCTGTTTGTAAATTCGTATGGGAGCTTTTTTTTATATCATTTAGGGCAATAAATAAATGTGACTTTTCAAAACAAGATGAGGAACAAAGCTCTCAATTTAAAAAATAAAATAGAAACATTTAGAAATCCCACTCCCCAACCCTAAAATATCAATAATTCATGTTCTTCACAGAATGCTGATTCTATGCAGAAATATTCCAGTTCCTGAGATGAATGATTTTATTTTGTATTTTTTTTTGGTAACTAGACAAGTTCATTTATACTAAGTAAGAAAAAGGCTTTTGAGGGGTTAGTTGTATGTTTGAAGAATGAGATCTTGAGGAAGGTAACCCACACAGCCCCCATTGCTGGTCTTTATTCATCTTCTTGTTGTGTCTGAGTACCATGAAGTCAATAGAAAAAAGATGTGATGTACTGCATACATTTTGAGTGATTGATAGATTTCTATCTTAACCCTTTAAAAGGCAAGAAACTATCTGAAAAAAAAAACATCCCCTAAAAACCTGGCATCCACATACGTACATGGCCAAAATCTTTAGTGCACAAAGTGAACACAAGATCTTGGTTATAATCACTCATTCATACTTTTTCTATAGTGCTTATCCTCACATGAGTTGTAGGGGGTGCTGGAGCCTGTCCCAGCCAACTATGAACACCAGGGAGGGGAAAACTGGAACTGGTCGCCAGCCAATAACAGGGTCGAAGGACACGAAAAACCATGCATGCTCACTCCTATACCTAGGAGCAATTTAGTGTTCAACATATTCCATGGATGTGGGAGGAAACTGGAGTACTTGGAGAAAACCCACATAACATATACACATACATATATTGGATTGGATAACTTAATTCATCCCGTATTCGGGAAATTTCATTGCGACAGTAGCAAGAGGGTGATTAGACAGAACAACAAAGCAAAAGCACAAAGTACAAAGCAAATGGGATCATTAAGAATCACCAGATCAAAGTAAATGGGATCATTAAGAATCACCAAATCAAATCATTAAGATAGAAAAAGCAGCAAAAACACAAAAACGAGCAAGAGTGGACGGAGCTACCGCCACCTGAACGGCACCATCTTGGTTGCGGTAGCAAAGACGGATACAGACTCCAAAACATGTTGTAAAGTTGGACAAAAACTGGAACCACACAGGAAGTCTTCCACTAGATGGGGAACTTCTGCAGACTGTGACCGAGGTAGAGAATATGCAGAGTCACTCTTCCAAGCTTATCCGCACAGTTCCTCAGTAGCCTGGAGCTGAAGAATCAACAGTAGCAGAGTAGAACCCCTCAACTCCGTTTCCGGCCTGGTAAGTGCCGACAGCTCTTCCATCTTATCCCATGATAGAATGGTTGGTCTGAAGCGTCGCTTCTTCTCCCGGCACTTTTGTCCAGCTCCGAATTTCCAGCGGCATTCAGGTGTTGCTCCTTCTGCTGCATATTGTAACAGCTAGTCCCGTGTATGACGGCGTAGGCATGGCTGAATGGTTCCAAAAAAAGTAGCAGAAAGAAGCCAGGCTAACAGAACAAGGAAAGTTGTAAAAACATTAAAGTAAAAAGTATAAAGTACAAAGTAAAGTAAAAAGGAATGTATTAATATTAAATATTAAAATGTAATTAAAAAAAGATAGAAGGGCTGTAAAACACGAAAAACATAAGTGGACAGAGCTACTGCCACTGGCTGCTGCGTGAACGGCTAACGCTAAATATACATATATATACACACACAATCTCAAGGCTAATTAATCAGTTCAATTCCAAATTGATCATTGCCTGTTAATTCTGAATTAACCTGTAGCAGGCATGCAGTCTTCCATTGTACAATGTATAGGGACCAAGGTAAATTTTATAGCATTTAACTCATTCCACATCATGACAACAACAGACAAATCATTTCAAACTGGGAGAAATGGCTGTAAAATGTAATGTTGAATGTACTATCCATCCAATGTATTTTGGCTGGTTGGGCTGGCAGCAATCATTCACAAATCGATTGGACGTTTTTGCGCCATCAAATGAGTGCCCTCTAGTAAGTTAAATTAATCGAGTTCTCATTACTTCTCACTCACAAATGATTCAGAAACATGCACACAAGTGTACACAAAACTTTTATTTGGTTAAATAAAAACAATCTAATTGTAAGAACAGAAATGGAAATGGAAAAGTTGCAGAGACGACTAATTCAAATTTCTATCAATACATACCAAATATTTAAAACAATTTCAAGAATCACCTCCCTTCAACCATTTTGAACATCAATGCGGAAACAGGAGGGAAAGGGGTTTAATTAGGGGAATACATCCAGACTCTAAACGTCCTTTTCTGGATTTCACCTACTTAAATGCCCCGTTTACACTGCGAGTGAGTGTCATAACGCTACAGACAGCAAAAAAAGCAGGTAAACAAGGGGGTGCTTACAAGACATAGTCCAGCTCATAGCGGACGTACATGTTCTTGTCGTCATTATAAACTTGCGGGTAATGGGCGATGAGGGCGTCCTGGGAACCGATGTAGATGGAGTTGTAAATCTTCCAGTAGACATCACGCACCTTCCGTGCTGGGTGGAAGAGACCCTGAAAAACAAGGCAGGAGAATAGGCTTAAATTTTCTGCATCCATGTTACAAAAGAAGTTCGGGATCCAGTTAATTTGGTAAGTAGAGGTACCACTGTAGTTGTAGTATGCGATGAGTTTATAATTCATTAGTGTTCATTTATTGTTTCTTTGCCACGAGAGTGGATATAGTCTTTTCTCACTTGACAATACCAAAGAATCCCAATTAAGAGACATCTAGATGTCACTTCAAGTGTAACAAATGCGCTAACAAGTCACCACATCGTGCACAAAGGTATTGTAGATTTGACTTCAGCTTAGAAGATCGGGCCGAAAAAACTTGATTTGCAGGACCGAGCCCGAAGCAAACCCGAAATTTCATATTTTATTTGTGGGGACTCAGGACTCCCGAGTCGGGAGGAGGAAGGGAGATTTATGATAACAGATTAAAGCCTGTCTTTTGTAACAAAATCTAAATTAAACAAGACTGTATAAACATTTACATCTTTTATACGATAATATAGATGTTTGACGATTTCAACTATTTAAATGCCTGCTTGGCGTCGAGGTGCCAAAGGTCCCGAAATCTCCTTTTAAATCTTTCTATACAAGCTCTACTGTTTACATTTTTAAAAATAAAAGCACTTCATGTATTTTTTTCTGCATTTTGTGTCCCAAAAATCTAACCCCCCCCCAAAAAAAATCAAAGTACTATTACACCTTTAGTGAGTATGGAACAAAGTACAATGAAGTGGGGTTGAGCCTTATGTCAAACATTTACCTGTAAGCAGTACTGCAGCATGCGGCAGGGCCCGATGGCGACCCTCAGGCCCTCCAGCGCGCCCATCACGGCCTGGATAACGTGAGGCGACGTCTCAAACACATTGGGCCACACGTAGTTTAGCAAGTGGTTGAGTGAATCCTCGCAGCCAAAACCGTAAACTCCCAGGGACATGTGCTGGACCACAGCGCTGGCGGTTTGTCGGTGGACTAGATCTCTGTCGAAACAGAGGCAAGAAACCATTTTTTTTACCTGACATTTTTTTTAGGTGGTCAGACTTGAAAAAGGAATTAATCCTTACTTAACTCATATCCAGTCAATGATGGTATTAGGTGAATAATCGCAATGAGTGAAGTAATGTTTTTTAATGTAATTTTTTTCCCCTCACACACTTGTTTAATTAAAACAAAAATTGGAAAGGAAAAACAGTAACAGGATATTTTCTTTAACCACTAGTAAATTAGACATTTTAAATGAATAAAAAAAATCTTTGTTTTTATTATGCTTATTTTTGTAATAATTAAAAAGTCAAGTGATCTTTTTTTTTTGTCTCTAACAATATATATTTAAAATGAACATACAAACATTCACACAGAGCCTTTCCTCACAGTCAAAGGCACGCAATAAAAAGGCATTAAAATTTGTTTTTCAACATTTTATGAACTTCTTTGTTAACAAAGAAATTTACTGAAAAAATACCCAAAATACATTATTGATTACATATTCATTTTCCACGCCACTTATCCTCACGTGGATCGCGGGGTGTGATCGAGCCTATGCCAGTCAATCGCAGCATTATTTATTAATAATCTAAAAAAGATATACAACTATAATTTATAATAATAATAATGTTGTATAATGTCAGTCTGACTTTTGGACATCCTCTGTTATATGTCATGTGGACCACACAAATGTTAATATCATTGTGGCCAGCATTATTCAAAATGTGATGTCTATGATGTGGACAGCAGGTCCCTAATTTTTTTTTTTTTTAATTGCCAAAACTAGTCACTTCCCCTCTAAGTCGACACAAAACTTGAACCTCCAACATTAACAATATTCACCTGTCCATAAGTGCGTCCTCAAGAAGTGGGGTGACAGCGTAGATGTAATCCTTGCCCATCTCGCCAATGTACTCAAACAAGAAGGACAGCGACTTGAGCACACCGTTCTGCACGTTGAGCTCGGGCACTCGGTACTCGTTCATGAGCGCGGGCAAGACGGTGAAGGGTGAACACGTCTCGGCCACAATAGCGATTGCCACCGTGGTGCACACGCGGTTCTGACGCTCCTGCACTTTCAAGTTGTTGAGCAAAGTGGCCAAGACGTCGTGTGGGCTGTGAGAAGCAAGAAGAATGATTGCTCAATCAGTATATGTGAATTTAGAATATCGGGATGATAAAAATGTGCCCACTTCATCACAACGAGATTCTGCATTCTTCTGTATGGACTAATCATGGGCAAAACCTTTAGATTGTGGAATGTGCAGAACTGGTTTTGCTAAAAGGTTACATCGTTGCATCTGCATGGCTTTAAGTCCATTGTGCTATTTATTACATGTCACAAATCAGTGTTTCCCAACCTTTTTTGAGCTACGGCACACTATTTGCATTGAAAAAAAATCTCAAGGGACACCACCATCTGAAAATCTTTTCATTTAAAACTATGTCGCCTATATTAACAATAGCCATTCTCATCAAAGTTTTATCAGCAGGAATCACATAAACCGCCAAAATTATTCCAAAATCTATTTTTTCACACTGACTTAATGTCACCAAAAGTGGATGTTTACGGACCCTGAACAACATCCGGTTCGAGTGATGGAAAAATAAATCATGTAATGTTTTTAATTGCATAATTTAATGAATGTCCTCCAAATATTACTTAAATCGCCTAATATTAAGCAAAAAAAAAAGTGCTCACACCAAGTTGATGCCTTAGAAACCAAACAACTTCCGTCCGGTTCATGTTAGAGAAAAATACAATTTGAATCTTGTAATATGTAATCTATAATTTAACGTTCATCATATTTTGATTTTAACCTTGTAATAGTTAAATTTTAATCTCGTTATATTCTAGCAATCATTGTAACATATGAAGGCACTCACCCAATAGCCTTGGCGATATAGCCAAATGTGTTGACGGTGGCTCTGCGAATAGCCTTTTTGTGAGCCTTGAGAAGCTCCAGCAACTCAAAACAAATCCTCATCCACTCTCTGGCAGACACATACTCAGCACCCCTGGAATGCAATGAGTAAATTAACAGAGAAAAAACTTTAGGTCGTCTCCCACATAGTGGAGGACATAGTGTTTTTGTGAATACAGCATGTTTACCTGTCCGCTATCCTGCCCACAAGATCAATGCAATTCTCTTGCACTTTTTCATGTCTGTTCTTCAAGATTGGAGTCAAGCGAGGAAGTAGATCTTTGATGGGGGGAGTCATCTTGTGCATGCCTGCAAAATGGCAAACGCTCTTAGTGGATTCCACAAATGAGGGAAGATCATAGTCATGTTTTCATTTCAATTTAAACTTTTAACAGTGACATCCGACTTATGTGGAAATTTGTGTTACGTCGCTAACGTCAGAACAAAACTCGTTCGTAACTCAAGGATTACTTGTGGCAGTGACAAACATACCAATTACGTTTACAATGGCCTTCAATGCACCCAGGATGCTGCCCAGAACTTCAGGGTATTCTTCTCCTAGGTATTCATACAGTACTACACCCAAGTGGCCCATCAGCTTCTCCTGCAGATGCAGACACGGGGTAATTAATTATTTAATTAATAAAAGGGACATCTAACAGTAATTCCGAGGCTTTTCAACAGACCTCTTGGCAGGTCTTCATGACCACTGCAGTACGTGAGATGAGGTCGGCGGCCTGCTGACGCACTTTGGCCGACTTGTTATTGAGACGCCACAGCACTGTACCGCAAATCTGCGGTAGGTAGGGCTTGACGCGCTTGCCGAGGGCGTTTACCACCGTGCCGAAGCCATTCAGCATCACTGAATCCTGCAGAGTAAAGTGGATCCGGTGAGAGGAACTTTGGTGAGTGTCGAATGATGGTATAGCGAAGTCGCGCTCACCTCTGTAGTTTGCTCCTGGAAGGCGTACAGGATGCCGTCGATCAGCTGCTCTTCCAGCTTGTGGTCAATGTCGGCAGCGCCCAAGTTGCCCATAATCTTCTCGATGGTCTCCATTACCATTTTGCGGTATTGCTCTGCTTCGTCTTTCAGGTCGTCCACGATACGAGAAATTATTTCTGCGGCTCCCACTTTATTGGCCAATTCCACTGTTGTGTCCACTAACTGTATTTAGTGGGGGGAAAAGATAGCCTTTGAATTAGATTGCTAATTGTCAGACGATACAGTAAAGCAATTTGCCAATTATCAGATTTTTGGGCAGAACTTATCCACTGTTAATTGCTGAAAAGTCAGCTTTCTTCATTTGTGCTTAAATGTCTTTCCTATTTAGGTGCCAGACCTTGTTTTCCCTGTAGGGTACGGTGTTATTTAAAAAAAAAAAAATTTGTCATCTACATGTTTAAATACTTTTAACCTTTTTCAGATCGTCATTTATAGTTGTCTATATAAGATGTACTTAAATATTAGTAGATTGAAAAGTATTTGAATAATCAATTATCAAATAATTTCAAAACTACACTGTTATGGTTGAATCAGTGGTTCTCAACCTTGGTTTGATCAAACCCTAGTGTTTCGGTGAATCGGTCCAAATCAGGGGTGTCAAATCGGTCCTCAAAGGGCCGCAGTGGGTGCAGGTTTTCTTTCCAACTCAACAAGAGGATAGTTTTTGCAAGTGTAATCAGTTAATTAAAGTCAGGTGCTACTTATTTTAGAAGACACCTGATTGGTTAAAATGTCGGCACTGGATCGGTTGGAACAAAGACCAGGACCCACTGCGGCCCAAGCGGAATCGGTGTGACACCCCTGGTCTAAAGGGTTCGGTGGAGCCTCTGCGGCGGAGATCACGACACACTGACTAATGTCTACACGCGATGACTGCCGCACTTGGCCATCATTGGCTGCAGATGATCATGTGACATTGCTCGGCCAATCAATACTGCAAGGAATTTAGTGCACTCAGGAGTGTCCAACGTTAATGTCATTGTAATATGTCGTGCCATTGATGGCGATAGACGTCCAATTCATTATACAGCAATACCTTGAAATACGAGTGCCCCAACATACGAGCAATTTTAGATACGAGTAAGATACCAAGCAAATATTTGCCTTTAGATACGAGACAAATTTTGAGATACGAGCATGCGAAACAGCTAGGTGGCCGAGACGCGAGAGGCTGCTTATGATAACAGCTCACTGTCTTTCTCGCCGCATCTCTCTCATGCAAAGATCTCTACGAGCACTGGGCGAAGCGTTGCATTTTTCCCCGTGTTTTTTTTTTGCGTTAGTCAGTGCAGGATTAAGGGAAAAACAATGTGTCCAAAGCAAGCCAGTGCAATGAAGGGTAGTGCGAAGAAAAGACGTATGATGACAATCGATATTAAGCCTGAAATAATCCAAAAACATGAGTGGTGTATGTGTGACAGAGCTGGTTAGTGCACAAGGTTTAAATTTAGTGTGACGTAAGATTAAACTTTTTAAAATGTGTGTCTATAGGAATCTAAGTTTATTTAAGTTAAATTTAAAATGTGTTATGTTTCAAGCGCATCCGTCAAGTCTCTCTCTTTCACTCTCTCTCTGTCTCTCTCCGCGTTGTACTGAATAACGTCTCAATTTAGTATTAAACATCATGACCACTAGTAATTTGTTACTCTGTTAGTAGATGGTGAATTACAACAAAAAAAAACATGTTTTTCCATTGTAATATCCTGTTTTTTGGTGTTTTGGTCTTTCTCGCCACATCTCCCTCGTGCAAAGAAAAAAGGAGGCTATAGTACTACCTGTGGGCTTCCACTTATGCGAGTGCTTACCTGTCTGTAATTACGTCTGTCCAAAGCCATTCTGTGTTGCCAGAAGTGCTTGAAGAAAGGGGGCAGGATTTCAGTCTTGATGTAGTTGGCCTCCACACCATCAGTGCCACAGCACTGCTTCACCACCTACAAGATGAGACACGGGTGTGCTGGTCAGAAGATGATAAAACATGTTTATGTCCCCAACGGGTTGCAGTTTGAGAACAGAGAAGACACTTGTCAACTTTGCTAATTCTCATGTTGGGAATTAATGTAGCGAACTACTAGCCCTGATTCAACCACGTACAGGTAGAACAGGCGAGAATGAGTCGCAGCAGTTTTTAAAAGAAGGTGCGTTGAAATTAAAAAAATGAAAATGATGTAATTTTATGTTGAAAACAAATTTGGCACGCAATTCTGTCTGTTTAGACAAACAGCACATAATTAGTCCATCCAAACAATTATATTTATTTCATGCCACTTTTGGATAATTTTGCATCCAAAATACGACCTGCTATCTTTTTCCTAGTAATTTCCTGTGGTATTTTATAGCACCTTTAAATTTCCATGTCACGCTACTCTTTTTACCTTGAGAACAATCTTTTTCATCTCTTCGTCAGGCGACTGGAACTCTCGAATGAGGATTAACATCACCTCTCGTGTATAGTAGTTGGCATACTCAGCATCCATCAAAGGGATCAAGTAGCCAATAGCTTTAAGGAAGGCGGCCAAACCCTGGAATCCGGAAGAAAAAGAAACCGTTATTATTACATTATATCTTCCAGTGCCATTGTTGATGAAAAATGTTCCATCATGTGCCTGTTTTCATTCTTCTGCTGTAAATTCGAATTAGTTTTTATCTAGTCGGTATCCATCCGTTTGAACAGAGGAGGGGATCATACATTTTTTCATTCGCTTTCAGCTCGCCCCAATTCAAATGGATCGGACGTCAACTACCATCAAGCCAAAGAGTTAAAAATAAAACTGAACATTGAATGCTTCACTCACCTTTCCCCTGTGTTGCCTAATACCCTTCCAGAGAGGCTTGAGCACAGAGTCAAAGGATTCGATACCATACGGTGTGGCAGCTTCAGCCAAAGCCGCAATGGCCAAGGCGCTGATTGTTCTCACTTTCTGCTGCTCATCCACCAAACCTGCACCAGCCAAGCCAAAGACAATGAGTAAGTTTAGGTTTGTTTTCATTTGGGAAAAAAAAAAAATACAAATTATAATTTCTATGATATAAACTGATCGCAACCAATCGCAAAAATAAGTATCAAAATACTCTTTTGTGGCTGTTTAACTGTCACAGGAGTCAATTTGTATTAGAGTGCCACTGACCGTGCTCAATAATCTCAACCAAGCTGCGAAGGTGAGGCAAGATGGCGCAGCCCATGAGGATGGCGATCTGCTGCACAATCTTGATTCCAGTGTGCCGCGCCTGCCACGACTTTTTGCTTTTACATACGGCTTTCAGAAAGGGCAGCAGGGAGGGGATGCCCAATGCGGACGCCACTACGGCAAAGGCCCTGGCCGTGGTGTTTCTCACGTACTCGTCCATGTTGTCAATGTCCGGACGCATGGTGGAGATCATGGTTGCCAAGCCAGCAGCCTGGGAACGCACAAGAATGCAAGTGGTCAGGGAAGGTTTAGATTCTCAATCTAAAGTACATTTTTCCACAGCCACATAACATTAAACGATTTCAGCCTAGGTTACCTTGGCCAAATTGGAGATGATCTCTCTGCCTTCTACTCTGGCGTAATAGTCCTCGTCAATCAGCAGGGGCTCGATCACCACCAAGATCTTGGGGGGGAATTGACAGTTAACTTTTGCACATCAAATCCACTGCTTAAGAGACTTGGCGACTACAACACCTTATGAACGTAGGGTCGAACAAGGTCATCCAGTTTGTAGAGAATACGATCAATAACTTTCACTAGCAAGTGGCGTTCTTGGTCCTCAAGTGTGGGAGACATGAGCAGTGGTAAAATCTGGTTGAACAGGGGTCCTGCTCCAAACTCACGAGCTTTGTCTGTGATCTGACGCAGGGCCGCCTACGACAGAGAGGGTTAAATAATGGTTTAAATTAGCACATGATTGTTTGCTGCTCCGAACAACAGCATTTGGCACCACACAAAAGAAGCAGAAGTCCTTGCACTACGTAGTTCAATCTTGTATTCCTTTAGAACGTTTGATCTGAGATGTAAGAAGTGACAGGAAGCAGTACTGGATCGGACAGCAATTGTGAAAAAGCTGTCGTTTTGAAGCAAAAATTGTTCATTTGCCACAAACAATTTCCCTGTGATGCCACTACAGAAAAATGGCAAAACTAAAATTAAACATAGCAATAAATGTGTTTTTCATTTTTAACACCACGGGTAAGGGACCTGACTCGCCCCCACAATATGAATTTACCCTGGATTCAATATCTTAATGTTTCTACAGTTGTCAAGTCTGTAAAGCTAACCACTCTCAACTGCCATATTTACTAATATTGAACAGATTCATATTTTTCTACAGAAACTACATTCAGTTATTTGGTGAAAACTCCCTTCTGTTTTTTAGGGGCTAATAGAAAGGAAATTTTGTCGAGGGAGTGACACAACTGAACTGTGTTAGTGGTAACAGTTGAGAGATTGTGTGTTGTGCTCCTTTGCAAGCATGGGCCTATATTAACTCTCACAGGATTTGGCGGAGCTCTGTTCATTTACTTCAGGCACCTGCCAATCTCCTTTGCAAGCTGATGATTATATTGCAAGCTGTGGTGTACACTCCAAAAATAGTTAATTTCTACAAGTTTCTGTGCTATCCAATAGCTTTCCTTTTTAAAACCTGGGTAACCGTCAAACTGTTTATTGTCACCTGCCAACTAATTTCAATGGCTGCTGGCAAGAAAACCCATCATGAAAAGGAGGGGTACCCACCTTCCTCATGGGTGGAGTTCCATTTTTAATCTTCAGCAACAGCTTCATTATTTTTCTTTCTTTTTGTTCTTCAGGGCTCAACGTGGACTCATCCACCTCAACCTGACATGAATACATTCAGACTAGTTTAATAATCAGAACGGCAAGACAGGTGGATCACATGATGCTACAATGTTCTCACCAGCAGTTTGTCAAAATACTGGATGTCATCAGGTTTGAGGAAAGGGAGGTTGCCAGAGGGCTGGTCATTCATCTGTTTGGTGGTACGGTCCTCCACTTGCATGTGGAAGCCCGTCATTCCTCCGATGGGTGTAGGCGTTGCAGAGAGCTTGCGGGCCGGTGTGCGGATGGGCACATAGCCTGCTGGTGGAGGCAAAACCTACGTGGAACAGTAAATAGAATCATGCTTATTTGGAAAACCACAATACATAAATCACCGTCTTTTAGTCACGGGGCACTCTGTGTCCCACTCGTAAAATTATAAATGAATGCTACCTGATCAACACTCACCCAAAAACTACTGGTAAAATGTTATACATGGTAATATGCACCATTTCCGCGTATAAGCCGCACCCTAAAGTGGCCTTAAAATCGTCAAATTTTTACAATTTCTCGCGTATAAGCCGCCCCCGATTCACTCAAACTCAATAATTTCAATAATCATACTACAACTGACCCCAAAAATAGTACTATTAGAAGATCTAAAAAGGCCAAGTATAATAAGATGTTTGCGATAGAAAGACAAAAGAGGACAATTTTCAAAGGAGTCATCTTCCAATTCACATGAATGCACTTTTTTTTTATTACATGCATTGATTTTTCAGGAATATATTTGGGTATTGTTGTAAAACTATATTTGCGCCACTCAAATTTTATGTCGAATATCTGCATTTTGGATGATCGACACTTCAGTGCATCATCTGAGCGTGAACCCGGAAATGTATTTTAGCAAATTCAGAGTGGAATGGAAGTGAGGCCGATTGTGACTTCTGGTGGTGATGGGAATCACAAATTGTTTCTATCAATTTTGGAGCCACTTGTTGACCAATCACTTGAAACATGTTCATCCCCTGGCTAACACACACCCCACCAGCAAGTTCAAAGTGTGTCACAGAGAGATTCTTGCTCATTATAGAGCAGAAGGAGAAGATGGAAAAGAGTAGGGTATTTAACAACTGTGCACATACCTTGTATCCCTCAGGGAACATGGCATCAAGCTCATCATCTGTGAGAGGTCGGTTCCTTTCATCGATCTCTCGCTCCCACCTCCAGGCCTGCAGCTGCTCTGGGGTCATGCTCATCAAGTGACCTGTAATACCAGGACAGGCGGGTCAAAATAAACTCGCAATTCTCCAGTGAAGTTGGGTTGAAAGAAAGATACATCAGATGCCCCAAAACTACGATTACGTGATATTGATTATCTGCAAAATAACCAGTTAGGTTATTCATTTCGTATGTAGCGCAATAGAGACTTAATATTGAATCTCATGTTATGGCTCTAATCCTAAAATTTGGTGTAAAAGGTGCTTCATAGCTTGAAGTTATTCACATTGCATCTAAAAGATTAAAGGACAACACACATTTAAAAGGCAATGCTTTCTTACCTGGTGTTGGAGTGGCCATGTTCATTGCTGGGGTTCCGATTGGGGTCTTTCCAGGAGTCAATAGTGGTGTTGAAGAGCCCATCTGGCTTGCGGGTGTTTCATCCCAACGGGACTTTCTCTTGCTAGCTCCCGGAGTTGGAGTCTCCCCCACGGACTCATCCCCCCTGTCTGTACGCGGGGTCTCAGCCCAGCCACTCCCGTGTCCCGGGGTTTCCCTCTCCGTCTTTGGGGTCTCGTCCCAACGATTTTTCCGAACGCTTCCTGTGGCCCCGCCGTGGCCGGGTGTGGCGTGACCCGGCGTGTCCCTGCCCGGTGTTGCCGCGCCAGCTGGTGTGTGGCTAGGTGTCGGGTCCCACATGCGTGAGCTGGGGGTGGCCCCAGGGGTCTCGCTGCCTTTGGGTCGGCCAGGGGTTTCATCCCATCGGCTGTTTGAAGGCGTGTGCGCCGGCGTGTGTCCAGGGGTCTGTAAAGTACCAGAAATATGTTAAGTTACATTTAGGAGATTCCCATTGTACAAGGTGGTGGCTGGACGCACGTCGACATTTGCATCAGCCTGATCCCAGCTGGACATCATTTTAGGGGTAGTATTGGTAGGGGTTTGGTCAGCCGTCTGGTCCCAGCGGCGCTTGCGTTTAGCAGCGGCGGCGGCAGCAGCAGCAGCTTGGCTGGCAGCGGACCCATTGACAGCTTTCAGGTCACCTGACTTAGCCTTCTCTGCGAGCTGCAGACGAATCTCCCTCTGCACACCCATGTAAAAGCAAACGTTGGCAAACATGATCAAGTCAACATTACCTCGGCGAGTTATCTTTCGTTTACGCACCTCTTCTTTGGACAGGTTCTGCTCTCTCATGACGTCCACATAAGACCTCACCTGCAGCTTAGGGTCCGGCGTTTTGCCTCCTGCGCGAAAGAGCACCAACAAGAACAAAGTACACTCATTAGAGCACAGTCTCGGACCACTTGTGTTCTTCACACCAAGCACAAACAGTCAGCTAACCCTGACTCTCTTTAAATAATGGTCCACTCTTTAAAAACTGAACATTCCTTCTGAATTACAAAGAAACATACGTGTTTACCCTTGCTTACATACAGATATAGGATCATAAGAAAAATACAAGCAAGGGCTTAAGTTTGTGGTGCGTTCATATAAGTGGATATAGCCATCACTGATGCAGAGAGGGTCCTGGGCTGCGCTCTTCAGAATACGTACACTTTCAGTGCCAAGGGTCCTTCTGCAGTCAGACTTCAACCAGCAGAAAAGCAGCCTAGAAAATTTCTCTTTACCATTAGTAACACTTTGGAAAAGGGTTTGAACTCACACACAACAGTATACTACCTGATTTGCATAATTTGTGCCACTCAAAAAAGGGGAAAAAAGAAAATGAAAATCAAATATGTTCTGTAGGGACAAGAAAAAAAATGAAGTGAATCCCAGTTAAAACTTGACTTTGAAGCTCGTCTTAAACTGCCATTAAAAATTAGATTCAACATAGATAAGTGTCAGGGCCCCTTTTGCTTGAGTTAATTATCATCTATAGAATAAAAATAGTGTCTTGACTTCCTTGCTAAAAATGTAGCAATTTAAATATTACAGTCAAGACAGTTTATGAAATTCTAGAAATGAAAAAAAAAAAAAAAACACTTGAAAGGGTCTTTTGGGGAGTCAAAGAGTAGCTCCAGCTGGATTCAACGACTAGGAGCAAGTAGACCCTGACAAAAACTGACAAGTGCACAGTTCTCTCTGTGTCCCCCATAACCTACACAGGATGAGTTGCTGCGCTCTTAACAAGAGTGCAGTACAGGACTGGCAAAGCAGTACTGCTGTAGGAGAGAAATTAAGGACAGTTAGTATGGGCCTGTGGTATGGTGGCACACAATTTGCTTTGAGAACATATTTCTATTTTACAGAGAGCGTTGTAAAATAAAAATATATTTTATAACAACAATGTTTGTACACATGTACACAGCTCTCTTTCACTCTCTCTCTCTACATGCAGCTTTTTTAATAATGCCATTATTAAAGGTAATTGTGTTTGAAATACATTATTTTGGCTCGTGTGGTGCTACCAGGGATGGGCATATTTAACCAACATTTTAATTTTTTAATCTGGTACTTGGTTGTGTGGCAATGACAGCCACATAGGTTACATCAACTTCCACTCAGATGAGAGAGACAGCCAAAACTAAACAATTCTCATAATTGATCACTGTTTAAACTCCAGGAAAAAAGAGAAAAATCATAATTTCTTAACACTATTTCAACTATGCTGCTCTCCACAACAGTAGCACCTACTTGGACACAAAACATTCTCTCAAATCAATTAAACAACCGCAAATGGGATGCAAGTTCGTTATGCCAGCAGAGTCAGGTATTATATCATTGCAGCTCAGGGTTTTCCCCAGTGAATTATAAGCCTGCCGGAATGCCAGGCTTTTCTCATGGTTTGTACGTGAACAAGCCTTTCCAAGCTCTGTCATTTCACTGAAATGCATTGGATATTTTTTTGTATTATTTCTTAAAAGTGTATTTCAGAACGGTGCCTTTTTAAGACTAGATTTAATTACATTTAATTGTTAAACAATGTATATAATAAGTCAGAATTTGTAATTCCCTGTAACCATTTTTATTTAGTTTTTTAAAGCAATGGCTTTGCATGTTTTTTTCGGGGGGAAACTGGGGGCTGGTCATGCCACAAAGGGACATGTATCATTTGTTACCTTATGTTGGATAGCTGTACATCTGCATTTAGGACAATAAAAAGACAATGCAAGAGCAATTGTTATAAATGCGTTGGGGAAATCACTTATACCTCGGCAATTGCAACCTTCAAAAATTAATAATTGAAAAGTTTTACCAAGTCAATCTTTTTCTTCTTCTTTATTGCTCAAGGACCGGTTAGAAAATGCCCAACCCTAGTAGCTACCGAGGATCAAGTGATCTCATTTTATTTGGAACATTGGGCTATTCAGTTTCCCATGACCTTGAACAGCAATGTTTAAACTATTATAATTAAAGCCTGACTTGGTAAAAACCAATGATGCCTATTTTTTTATAACCAGTATTTGAACTAACAAAGACTGTTTCCTGTTCCTAAATAACTACTTATCAGTGTTGTCTGCATTGGTGGTAACCCATAATACTACTTAGGGCGTGAACTCAACTTTACAGGTTGCTCAACTTGACCTCATGTAAAAGTTAGCCTGGCGGTCACAAAGGATTGTTAACCCTTCGACTCACACACACAACCCATATGCTACCCACGTTTGTTAGGCGAATTATCTGATTCTGGCAGTCCAAAACCTAACCACCTCTCCCACTTAAAATGATGGTAATCCCATTAGTTGTTCAGCTCATTTTATTTTTTTGCTAACCAAGTACCCTAACCTCCCAAAGCCAAAAACTACAGGTAAACTGGCCAAAATGATTCAATTTTAGAAAGACAAGACACAATAACAAAAGGATTGACCACAGGGAAGGCATAGAGTCTGGGAGGCAAGCAACTGCATTGTGGTCGAAGGGTTGAACAGCTATAACGTGGCAATCAACAGAAAAGGCATGAGAAGGCTGGGACAATTAAATGACCGTGTCACAACGGGGATAGAAAAAAGGCCAAATTTACCATCTGCAAAGGGGTCGAGACGCTCTGGCGAGATGATCATCTGCATGCGCCGAGCCTTGTACTCATCCTCCCTCTCCGCGATCTTCTGTGGACGATGCTCTGCGAATGGATCATACTGCAAAAACAAAATGAAGCAGACATGAGTATTATTCTTTTTTCTATAATTAATATGAGAAAACAGTACATACATGGGTATAATATTACTAGTACTACTCTTAGAATAGATCTTGGATTAATGAGGTAACAAAATCTAGCAGCTACATTCAGGTTTTGACTCGTGATTGGATCAGGAGAAAAAAAATCAGTTTGTACACAATATTAAGTATTTAGGATTTCCCATGCACCACGGAGGATCGGAATCATTTGAAAACATTTTTTTAAAGCAAAAGCAACCAAAAAAAATGAATACAGCTAAAGTTAGTTTTGAAGCACAATAAGACAATAGCATTAGTCATTAAAATAAATAACGATCACAATGCCAACAAACAGTTTTGGACACATTGTGGCAACTTAGAAAGCCACATTGAACATGTAGTCATGACTCACAATTCACTGCCATACCCATCAGGATTACATGAGCAGTAAAATGATATACATAACCTGGCAAAATTCAGTCTGTTTTGTAGCTATTGGTTACTTTTAAAGAATAGTTCAAAAGGACCAATTTACCATTTAAGAGCCCTATATTTTTGTGGCACATTTTAGCTACCCTTTTGAGTTTGTGGACTCATAAGTATGCTTACCAAAAAAACATATAAACATGACAAAGTTAGAACCAACTTTCACCACCAGATGGGACTCAATCTAAATCCCAAGCTAAGGAGTTCCAAACATGAGGTTCCACAGTTTTCACATTTCCATTTCCAAATGTTTGTATTTTGACATCAATATTGATTATGACTCACCTGTTCATCTGACTGAGGAATTGCATTGAGAATGGCCACCGGTGCATGGTACCCTTGCTTTTTCTGCCCCAACAAACTTGTCGCTGTATCCTCTTCATCATCCTAGAAAAAAAATTGTGTCATAACAGCACAATTCAACAATAGGCCAATTATGAGCTGTTAATTATCTGTTCCGAGGGCCAAATAACATCTAACACAGAATGGCGGCGATATCCCTTAAACAAATTTTGCATGCGAGACAGCCAGGTGGCCGAGACACGAGAGGTTGCTGATTATTTCAGCGCACTGTCTTTCTAACCGCATCTCACTCGTGCAAAGATATCCACGAGCACTGGGCAGACCATTGTATTTTTCCCATGGTTTTTTTGCATTAGTCCGTACAGAATTAAGGGGAAAACAATGGGTCCAAAGCAAGCCGGTGCAATGAAGGGCAGTGCAAAGAAAAGGCGCATGATGACAATCGATATTAACCACGAAATAATAAAAAAAACATTAGAGTAGTATACGTGTGACTGAGCTGGCTCGCCAATACGTATGGAGAATCAGGAAGTTCGCCCCAAAAGCCACGGTGGAATACATTAACCTATTTGCCTTGGTTATTGCAAAAGAAGGTTGTGTAACGTAAGATTAAAACTTTTTAAGTGTGTATAGGAATCTAAGTTCATTTAAGTTAAATTTGAAGTTTATGTTACGAGCGCATCCGTCAAGGCACACTCCGCGTTGCAGTGAATAATGTCTCACTTTAGTATTAAACATTAGAACCATGTTATTTGTTACTCTGTTAGTAGATGGTGAGTTACAACCAATAAAAATATGTTTTTCCATTGTAATATCCTGTTTTGGGGTGTTTTATCAGAGGGAGGGAACAAATTAATTTTTATTAAGTTCATTTCTATGGGAAATGTTGATTTGAGATACGAGTAAATCGATATACGGTCCCAGAACGCATTAAGCTCGTATGTCAAGGTAACTGAAACCACTTTAATTTTTGGTAATGCACTAACTAGCATTTGGCAATGCGATTTACATCTTGGCAAATAGAAAAAAATACTTGTCAATATGTTTAATGAGGGAAAACGTCTTACCTCTTCCTGCTCGGTGGCAGCGATGGATGTGACATAACCATCAAAACGACTGTCGCTTCCTCCATAGATTTCTTGGTCATAAAACCCAGTTGAAACGAGGCCGACTCCTTGATCATCTCCTTCCTCCACCAGACTGGCCTTCATACCCTGGATCTCCAGGATCTGGGCCTCGATATCTACGCAAGATCAATAAAATACTTTCAAAGTGGCACAATAAACGGTAGAACCAAATGACAAAGACGTGGTTGCATTAAATCCAAAGAATTTGTCGAGTATTGTCGCGGTACATTAGCTTCGATGCTAACGTTAGCCCTAAACCCTTAATAATTACTAATATTTTGTTTCAATGCGTTTTAGCTAGATAAAATTAATTGATTAATTAATCTCGACGGGTGCTCGGTGTAAACTAGCAATAATAAAGTATAAGATATACAGGCTAACATGCTAACTAAATAGCAGGCAGCGCCATTATCTAAATCCGACCGCGTTGCGTCGTATCCCGGCCCTTTTGTTATTCTCGTTTTAACACACAAAACATTCAACTTTAACCACTAGGCACGTAAATTTATTCAATAAAACATTTCCCATGACTACAAATTATTCATTATCTGAAATCAAATCCGAATAGACCATTTTGTTAAACATTTACCGTCGTGTGTTTTGGCGATCTTCGCCATTTTGGTGGTGGTGGTTGTTCGCGACTGAAACAGGAAGTCTGTAAATATCATATTGCAAACCGTGGCACATCCGTTTTGTTGTTTCAGACCAAAATAAAACTAATTCAATCGTTCACCTAAAATGGCAAATGATCACACTAAAACCCTTGGTATCTAACATAATTTCGTCAAATGTTATACGTATTTACGGAAAAACATATATATATATATATATATATATATATATATATATATATATATATATATATATATATATATATATATATATATATATATATATATATATATATATATATATATATATATATATATATAAGATAATGAATGAATGAATCACATCCATCAGTAGCAGTAATTGGTTACTATTAGCATTGTTTGTTTAGGCTCCAGCACCCCCGCAACCCTTGTGAGGATAAGTGCTTCAGAAAAATATATATATTTATTATATATATATTATATATGTATATGTATATATATATATATATATATATATATATATATATATATATATATATATATATATATATATATATCAGTGGCGGGCCTTCAAGGCCTTCTCTGCTGGCCTAAGAAATATCTGAATCATATATTATATTTTGTCCATCAATACTTATTAAATAATTCCAGATTGTCTGTTAGCTTCCTTTCATTGCTTTTCCCCCTGGTTGCACTGCTTCCAGGACTTACAGGACACAATTTACAGGAATGTAAATCTGAAGTCATGTTTATTTCAGTTTCTTGTTTTATTTTATTTTTTAATGAGTACATGCTCAAGTGATCAGTGTCTCTGTGGCGCAATTGGTCAGTGCGCTCGGCTGTTAACCGAGAGGCTGGTGGTTCAAGCCCACCCAGGGACTTGTCTCTTTGAAGAATTCCACTCTGTGTTTTGCCTTGCAAATTTCACATTCTCACTGGCCCTGCATGGGTTTTCTCTTGGTAATCTATTTTCCTCCCACATTCCAAAGACATACAGGAAAGGCTGACTGAGCACTCAAAATTACCCATAGTTATGAGTGTCAGCGTGAATGGTTATCCATCTCCTAGTGCCCTGCGATTGGCTGGCCACCAAGTCAGGTTGTCCCCTGCCTTGTGCCTAAAGTTGGCTGGGATAGGCTCCAGCACCCCCGCAACCCTTGTGAGGACAAGTGCTTCAGAAAATGAATGAATGAATCACATCCATCAGTAGCAGTAATTGGTTACTATTAGCATTGTTTGTTTAGGCTCCAGCACCCACGCAACCCTTGTGAGGATAAGTGCTTCAGAAAAAAAAAAAAAAAAAATATATATATATATATATATATATATATATATATATATATATATATATATATATATATATATATATATATATATATATGTTGTGTATATATATATCAGTGGCGGGCCTTCAAGGCCTTCTCTGCTGGCCTAAGAAATATCTGAATCATATATTATATTTTGTCCATCAATACTTATTAAATAATTCCAAATTGTCTGTTAGCTTCCTTTCATTGCTTTTCCCCCTGGTTGCACCGCTTCCAGGACTTACAGGACACAATTTACAGGAATGTAAATCTGAAGTCATGTTTATTTCTGTTTCTTGTTTTATTTTATTTTTTAATGAGTACATGCTCAAGTGATCAGTGTCTCTGTGGCGCAATTGGTCAGCGCGCTCGGCTGTTAACCGAGAGGCTGGTGGTTCAAGCCCACCCAGGGACGTGTCTCTTTGAAGAATTCCACTCTGTGTTTTGCCTTGCACATTTCACGTTCTCACTGGCCCTGCATGGGTTTTCTCTTGGTAATCCATTTTCCTCCCAAATTCCAAAGACATACAGGAAAGGCTGACTGAGCACTCAAAATTACCCATAGTTATGAGTGTCAGCGTGAATGGTTATCCATCTCCTAGTGCCCTGCGATTGGCTGGCCACCAAGTCGGGTTGTCCCCTGCCTAGTGCCTAAAGTTGGCTGGGATAGGCTCCAGCACCCAAGCAACACTTGTGAGGACAAGTGCTTCAGAAAATGAATGAATGAATCACATCCATCAGTAGCAGTAATTGGTTACTATTAGCATTGTTTGTTTAGGCTCCAGCACCCCCGCAACCCTTGTGAGGATAAGTGCTTCAGAAAATGAATTAATGAATCACATCCATCAGTAGCAGTAATTGGTTACTATTAGCATTGTTTGTTTTTGGCAAAAGTGGGCATTAATGCAATTTTATACATTTATAACAATACTTATATTATTTTCAAACTTGGTGGGTTCGGTCAAATTGAGTTTGCAACCTTCGAATTATGTAAAGAAAGCAGTGGCGGGCCGTCAGGGCCTTCAAGGCCTTCTCTGTTGGCCTAAGAAATATCTGTATCATATATTATATTTTGTCCATCAATACTTATTAAATAATTCCAAATTGTCTGGTAGCTTCCTTTCCATGCTTTCCCCCCTGGTTGCACTGCTTCCAGATGTGTTTTCATATTGAAGCATTTAACCAATCACATTTCAGCCATTATTTGTTGCCAGGGTCAGAAATCTGCCTCAAAGCCTTCACAATCAGTTCTGCGGGCTCTGCTGCATTAAACAAGCGTCGATAAGACTGTTGCTTTAACCAATCAGAATTCGATTTGGTGACACCAAGGCCATTTCGCTGGCATAGGGATACGTCATCGCTTTCACCAACTATGATTGGCTAGCAGGCGAACCAAAGCCAAAGTGAGCCAGCCAGAGATCGCAAACTCCACCCGACAGAGGAAAACAAATGGATTTGGTTGCAGATTTGCTCACAAAGCTATTTTCCAGACGGACTTTTCCAGAAAAAAATGCACATCATTAAGAAAGGGTGGTCAACTCTGAGGCTAGCAAGCCTGTTACAGCCGGGAAAAGGGTGTGTCCACCACTTTCAGTGCGCTAACTACAAAGAGCTACCAAACTGTATTTGGAGCTAGCTGCACAAGCAAATATATTGTTGTGTTGATTTAAAGCCATTTTCAAGACGGACTATGCCGGAAATATGACAGGACAGGGTCGACTTTCATCATTAGTTTCGATGGCGATAGAAAAGAAGGAAGAAAGAAAGGAGGATGTATATTGAGTACAGTTAAAAAAGATTTTTGGTGAGTAAAATATGGCTATATTCCTAAATAATATTTCAATTGTGGGCCCGGTTCTGATATCTGAAAAGCTCCAGTGTTTGTATTTAATCACTAATTGCTGCTAGGAAGTGGATTTTACCCCATTTTACCCCAGTTTAATTTTTGCCGTTTTGCCATTGACGTCCATCGCTGTCTTTTCCCGGGGAAATCACCCCCTGGCCTGGTTGTAATGTCTCAAAAGCTCCAGTATTTGTATTCAATCAATAAATGCTGCTAGGAAGTGGATTTTACCTCATTTTAGTGCATTTTTTGCCGTTTCACAGCTGTCTTTTTACCAGGGAAATGATACTCTGGGCCCGGTTCTGATGTCTAAAAAGCTCCAGTATTTGTATTTAATCAATAAATGCTGTTTTCGGCTGGATTTTACCCCATTTTCGGGCAATGTTTGCCCGTACGCCATTGACGTTCATCGCTGCCTTTTCCCGAGAAAATCACCCCCCTGGCCTGGTTTTAATGTCTGAAAAGCTCCAGTATTTGTATTTAATCATGAAATGCTGCTAGGAAGTGGATTTTACCCCATTTTTGTGCATTGATTTATTTATTATTTTGTATGTGTCACAGCAGGGTTGGATTGATACGTTGAAGGCGCTACCAGAAAATGCACCGTCCGCCACTTTATATATATATATATATATATATATATATATATATATATATATATATATATATATATATATATATATATATATATATATATATATATATATATATATATATATATATATATATATATATATCAATATGTATTTCCAAAAGGCATTTATATATATATATATATATATATATATATATATATGCCTTTTGGAAATACATATTGATGAGGCCATCGATGGCCAAAAAGATGCATAAGACAGTGAAAATGACAGAGCAATAGTACGTACTACTCCTGTTCTGTACAAGAGACGACACCGGCCAACATCTCGTGACAGCGTTGCACTTTTTTTCTACGATGACGCAGATTCAAATAACCAATTACAAGCTGACAATGTGACTCCACTCACCAATAGGGAAACGGAATCAGAGGAAGAGGGCGCGGCCTGTATTGCGAGACTCCTGCATTAGCAGCTGTCAGCTGGAGAAAGGAAACCTGCTGCGTGAGAAAGATGGCGAGAGGGGCTCGAAGTTTGAGAAAAATCGCTGCTTGTGTAAAGACCTTACCGTCCGTGTCCAGCCGAGACGTTCGCTCCAGTAGCAGTTTCAGGTAAATTATGTGTTCTTGCTACTTTCGAGCAAAATGCTAACATTTCCCTCATGTAACTTGTTTTACATTCGTAAAGAATGTAAAATCTTACCTAAAACTTGTCCGAGATATGTTGTTCCACCCATTTTTTCAGATTATTTGTTCGTCTTGAATTCATTATACTATATTATAATATATTCTACTAAGTGTGATGTACTGACTGTATGCTCTGGTCAAGTACTACTATGTGGACCCCGTCCAGCATTTCCTAAAATTACCTTTGTGTCCATTTTAACTCCCTTTAAGCCTTTTTATCAATAGATTTGAATATAGAAAAAGTTTAATGATAAAATAAATACAAGTTCAGGTCCTCTACACGTATTTGGAAAGTCAAACGTGTAATGGAGTGGGCAACTGGCCATATTTGCACATTATCTACTCCTACTGCCTGCTATTAGTGGTGATGTAATAACTAGTGTAACATGTCCATCCATCTATATTGCTATTAGTATTGTCCTTGTATTCATTTGAGTCATACTATATCTCTCAACTCGTCTTATTTTCTGAACCGCTTTATCCTCACTAGGGTCGCTAGGGGTGCTGGAGGCTATCCCAGCTGACCTCGGGCCAGAGGCAGGGAACACCCTGAATTGGTGGCCAGCCAATCGCAGGGCACAAGAAGACAAACACCCATTCACGCTAACACTCATACCTAGGGGCAATTTTGACTGTCCAATCAGCCTACCATGCATGTCTTTGGAATGTGGGAGGAAACCGGAGTACCCAGAGAAAACCCACGCAGGCCCAGGGAGAACATGCAAACTCCACATAGCACAGGTGGACTGACTTTGAACCGGTTTTGCATCCAGATCTCCCACTGTGAGGCCGACGCGCAAACCACTCATCCGCCAGGCCGCCCAAATATTATATCCATTATAGAAATGTTGCCTTAACCTCCTGACTACCAGGAAAAAAATGTTGTCCAATCACATTTATTTTGAAATTCCCCAATCTATGTGAGGTAATTGGAATACTGCAAAAGTAATTTGGTATAATTGATATAAGTTCTGAATGTCCTTTATAGAGCACAAAAGACAATTGTTGCGCTATTAAAAAAATCTCTTTTGAAAAATGGTTGTTTAACAAATACAAGATTGAGTTTACACGCTTAGAGAAGGTGAAGAAATTCAATCACTCGTCTAATAGGATCTGACAGCCGTTTCTGGCCGCCATAATTTTTTTTAACTCTCTACATTGCACAGTTTGGACAAACATAGCGAGAGAATCTTAACATGCATACACACACATACACACTCACACCCCCATAAATCACGCTTTATAGGGATTATAGACAAAAGGAGTTAATGCGATTGGATGCACTGGGTGCGAGATGTTTAGGTTTACAAATGTCCTCTAAAAAGGAGAAATTTGAACTACTGGTAGCCAAGCGGATAAAGGAATGGTTCTGTATTATTATTGGAAGGATGATGCCAGGCAGAAGAGATGGAGAAAGAACTGAATGGAGGTTTATAGATAAGTGAGGCAAGACATAACATCAATTGGTGTTAGGGATGAGGATGGAAAAGGTTGGATTAGAATCAGGGGTGGGCAAACTATTCCACAAAGGGCCGCTGTGAGTGCGGGTTTTCATTCCAACTCATAAAGAGGACATCTTTTCACCAATCTGGTGTACGACAAGTGCAATCAGTGGATTGTAGTCGGGTGTTTCTTGTTTTCTGCACAAATCTCATTGGTCAAAGTGTCTGTGCTGGATCGGTTGAAACAAAAACCTGCCGAGTCCTAGTAACAAACGGAAGACAGGGGAGTGGCTTCCGCTTGTGAGTTTCAGCATGGATTTTCACATTTTTATGAACTTTAAAAATGAAAAAGGGCAGTTTTTACCGGAATTTGGTCATAAAAGTGATGGCGGTGCCCTGAGCAAGAAATGGCAGGCACAAGTGAGTTTTTTTCACATTGTATGCAATATACGTTTTTTTTTAAATTTCATTCATAGGCGTCAAAATAAATTTTGTTAAGCATTTTATCTTTATCTTTTCTCTATTTTGAAATAAATGACCATATCGGCTGCATTGTCTTGCGTTGTAGCATTTGGTCTTTGTCGCCTTGCAGTTTCTTGCATGTCAAGTCTAATTTGTGCGCATATAAGCCGTACCCTTGATTCAGCCATCATTTTTTTAGCGACACATACGGCGTAAATGCGAGAAAATACGGTATTTGTCTCTAGGTGTCAGGAGTGTGCGTTAATGGTTGTATGTCATATTGTGCCCTGCTGGGAACCAATGTGACCATTAGAGCCAGGGTCAGCAACCATAGGTTCTTGAGCCGGACATTCCATTTTGCTGTGGTTTTGTCGAGTGTTCAAACAGCCTACCATGGATGTTTTTGGGATGCGGGAGAGTACCCGGAGAAAACCCATGCAAACTCTATAGAGGAAGGTCCGAACCTGGGATTGAAACCTTGTCACAGACCCATTACTATTAAAAGGTTACCAAAAAGGCTTATATCAGCAGTGTTCCGTTGTACCCGTTTCCTACACAGCACTTTAGCCATTATTCAAGGGAATTTATTTGGAAAAAAAACTAAAATGCTGGCCGTCAAAGTAATGAAACAAACCAGTGCCGAACCCAGGTTAAGAACCACTGAACTAAATGGAAGAGGCTGTCTGCCTGCCTGTGACGTCACAAGATTTCTAGCCAATAATGAAATAGAATTAGTTCAACTGTTTTTGTGCTTTTTTGGTTTACTTTTTGGAGTCTGATTTGAACCAGCACGAGAATGCACTATGTAGAGGAAAATAATGTGTATCGGTTGCAATGGAGTGTATCTTGCCTTTTTGGGAGGACATTTTTTTTATTTATCAGAAACCAGGAACAAACCTACATAAAAGTAACAATGAAAGAAAAACAGGCTAAAAAGGCATCTGTTAACAACAGTTTTTTCTAACTAATAACTATAAACCAGGAACAAACCTACATAAAAGTAACAATGGAAGAAAAACAGGCTAAAAGGCATCTGTTAACAACAGTTTTTTTTCTAACTAATAACTATAGCCCAAGAATGAACCATAACAGGATGTCAGTGGTCAGAGGAGGTGAAAAAAATATATTTATTGCACTTGAGTATTAGTCGCAGGATCAGCCAAACTATGCAAAAAGTCTAACTTCTAGTCCGGAAAATTCAGTACATTAAAAAGGACTTATGGTTGTGTGTGGCTCAGCGAAGTCCAACCTAATGAATTCAGTAATGTACCCCCTAAGATGTTAGTGTGACGAGCGCAGGTTTGAATATAACATCTTGACATCTGACATTAGTGGTACAAAAGGCCTTGGTGGATAACAGTCCTTGGTGACGTCTAATAGAAGGCGACAAATTGTTGAGGTGGATTACTTCAAATGTCAATGAAAGTCTAGAGTCTCTCAAAAAGTTCACACAATGGTGCTTCCCACACTACATACAGAACTGAATGTTTGTGGTTTTATGTCTTCATTTTTTTTGTCCCACATTGATGGGCTTCTATTCTGAGGTTGCACTTGCATTGACTGTCGGAGTTGGTCACACGGGGAGTATATCAGATTTCAGCTTGTCAGGATTGGGCTTCCTGGATCTAAGAGAGTGGGAATGGTCCATGGCGTCAATCTAACTATTGCAGAGCAGATTTTTTTTGTTTTGTTTTGCCCAATCACACCATTATTAACATGGAAAGAAAATAGTGTTTTATTGTCTTAAGTCAAGTTATGTTCTGCATGTACACTGTAAGTATACTCAAGTACCATATACTTGTGTAACAAGACCGTCACCCAAAACAAAAATACCACAGCAGCAACCCAAGCATACAGAAAAAGTAGGGCAGTTTGGAGCTCTTTACATTGAACCTGGCCAAAAATGCAAACTAGACCCAACATAGTTATGTAATGCTCCCCATTTCTTAACCGAATTCTCCAATACTGCCACAAAAAATAAACAAAAATAATGTTTGCATTGACGTGTGTGACACTCTAGTAGCATCAGTGTTCCTGACTTTCTTTACCTGTAATGCTGTCACATGGTATGGCCAATGGCAGCATAGCAGCTTCCATGGAGCACATCTAATTCCGAAGAAACCTTACTGGGAATCTGTCGTGAATTTAACTTAGTGTTCTCTATAACATTTTTTCCTTGTAAATATGCAGTTTTTCCCCTCGTGTTTTGGCTTTATTCCCATGAAATATATGGGAAATGTATTCTTTCCTTCATTAATTCATTGTTTGAACCCCTTATCCTTACAAGGGTCGTGGGGGTGCTGGAACCTATTCCAGCTAACTATGGGGACCAGGTGGGGGACACCCTCAATCGGGGACCAGGCAATCGCAGGGCACATGGAGACGGAGAACCTTTCATGCTCACATTCATACCTAGGCGTAATTTAGAGTGTTCAACCAGCCTACACTGTGTGTTTTGGAGATGTGGGATGAAACTTGAGTAGCCGGAGAAAACCCACGCAAGCCCCAGGAGAACATGCAAACTTCTCACAGTGAGGACCGACCTGGGATCGAACCCTAGATTGCAGAACTGTGAGGCTGACGCACTAACCACTCAGACCGCCGCGCTTAAATTATTGTTCTGTACCGTATTTTCTCACATATAAACCACCCCGGCGTATAAGCTGCACCGTTAAAATTGCCTTAAAATCGTCCAATTTTATACTCTTTATTTGTTTTACTTGGTCTGTGTATTTTATTGAAGAGGTGTACTCTGATGAGCCCTTAGTTTTGCAGCATTTCCACTTTTTTTCAAAGATGAAAAATGTTTTCTGTCCCTTTTTAAAATTATCATGAAGACATGACCGTTCCATACCTGTCAACCTCTGCCGATAACTGCCCTTATAAATGATTATGATTCCCCTTACAAACCCCCAAAAAACCTTACAAACACCGTACGAGTCGTACGGTGTTTGTAAGGTTTTTTGGGGGTTTGTAAGGGGAATCATAATCATTTATAAGGGCAGTTATCGGCAGAGGTTGACAGGTATGCCGTTCATTTAGTTGTTTTTTCCGCTCTCCCTGCGTGGGCATCCCTAAAGGCATGTAACGCCTCTAAGGTGTCACTTTCCCGACGTCAGACCTGAAAGTAGGCCAAGGTGACAGTCGGTACAGCTTACATATAAATAAGTCATTGTCTGTGTTGTGTGTCAAGCAGATACATACCATCATATGGCATCCTCCTGACGCGTCTTCCACCCTTGCTGGGCGCCGTCATGCCTGGCCGGAACGTCATATTGCCTGCCCGCTCCTTCTTCAACATCGCCAACACCTTCTCTAAGAGAAGGGAATACGCTGAGAGACGCATCATAGGGTATGTACAATACCTCGCCCAAATCTGCATTTTCCCGAACCACAGAGGGCATCATTTTGGTTTTTTGTGTAGTTTTAGTTGTGACAGTTTTTTTTTTTTTTTTTTTTGCAGAATGCAAAGCCAATCTCCATTTTTGTTTTGCATGTTCTCCCTGGGCTTGCGTGGGTTTTCTCCAGGGACTCGGGTTGCTGGGTAGGCTGGTTGGACACTCTTAATTGCCCCAAGGTATGAATGTGAGTGTGAATGGTTGTCTGGTTCATTGTGCCCTCTATTTGGTTGGCCACCGATAAAGGCTGTCCCTGTCCTGGTGCCCATAGTTGGCTTGGATAGCATACCCTGCGACCCTTGTAAGGATAAGCGATTTGGAGAATGAATGAATGAACGAAAAAGAATTCCAGAGCCCAATCTTTCCGTACTTCAAAACAACTTACATTGTGTTTATCGTATTTACTCGCATTTAAGCCCCCCCCCCCACTATGTATAAGCCGCACCCTTAATATTGTTGAATGTTACAATTTCTCACATATAAGCCGCCTCCAGATTCACAATTTCCACCTCCATATTCATGGTTTTAATAGGGAGTACAAATGTGTTACTTTGAAGGGAAAATCATGAAAAAAATAATCGCACGTGGTATTTTTGAGATACTGTATGAATCAAAAGCACATTAATTTAATATCATAAGGAAGTTAATATGCCTGTCTTTGTAAATGCAAAATATCAAATTATTCAATTTGAAAAAAGAAATAAATCTATCTTGATGACAACCTGATGCTTTTTAATGACATAAATTACAATTTTCTCACCAAAAGTTTAAGATGTTGTGGCAGCCAAATTGGTCTTAATGTCGAAATATCTAGATTTTTTTCTGATGGTTAATATTACTGAAATTGATAAAAATCAAAGCAGAATTTTGTTTTATTTCATAATCACAAATGTAAAATAATTTCCTTTAAAAACAAAAAGTAACGTAAGCACAACCAGGAACTGTGTCCGTAGCAGTATAGTGTTCACCAAGTCTCTGGGTGCAATAATAGCATGGGATACACATTACGCAGGTATCAAGACTGATATTTTAACGATCGACCGCAAGACTATTGGGATGTGCTGACATGGTAAAAGCTAAGGACACATCTATCAAGGTTCCTCGCGTCTGGGCAGTCAGAGCACGTTTAATTAGGTAAGATGGCGGCGCTTTAGGTAAGATGGCGACGCCCTGAGGGAGCAGTATTTTTTTTCACTAGCAAGTTTTTTTTCATATTTTATGCAAGATTTTTTCTTCTTCTTCAATTTAATTCATAGTCGTCTTTTTATGCACACATAAGCCGCACCCTCGATACAGTCATCATTTTTTGGTCCGAAAAATGCGACTTATATGCGAGTAAATACAGTAACAATAATTCAACCATAGCCTTGCTTGCTTACTTTTTTTGCCTTCCCTAATATTTCTGACTAGGATGCAATTATTCCAAGTTTTCAACTGCTTTACTATGGGCAGGAGTAGAAATAAAAAATTAAGCATAAATGAAAAAAAACAAAGAACTCTGTACTGAAACGAGTTTTTCGTGGTTCACATTTCTTGCTTGGACTATGCACCAACTTTGTGAAGTTTTTTCATGTTTACTTCATGCTTTACTGCAATTTATAAAGTCATCTATTATGTAATGATGATGACTAGCTTTATTGGTGATTTAGATGAATGAGGCAGCGTTGTGTGGCAGTCTTGCATTTCAATAGTCGGCTGTTGTTAGAAGCTTGCAAATGTCCATGTGACTGTTACATAACTGGAGTGCAGGAGATCCAAAGCAATGCTGTGCCCACATTTTGTGACTCAACACTTGAATCAATTGCAATTTTACATGAAATAATTTGTTCCAGAGTTCAAACTGTCCCCATTATAAACACTTTATTTACTCTAGAGGTGGAGTCTAATATGGTTAACATGAGAACCAAAAAAACAAAAGGGTCCCTATCTCATGAATTGCCCTGGAAGTTTACATTTGGCAACTTAAATCGAATTACTCCCAATATTCAATATTCATCAAGTTATAATTTTTCAACTGGTGGGTTTATTATGAGCAAAAATATTTCTTCCTGTTTTTTTCTTCTTATGGCACAAATTTTCCAAATTGAATATTTTATTTGTAAACAGTTAGCGAGAGAGTGGATAATCTGATAAAAAGCGGTTAAGGAAATTAATGAATGCATGAGTTTGCCTATATTTGCTACATCAGTGTTCTGTACAAGTACGCTAGCTATTAGCATGTAAATGCTTTTTTGGATTGGATTGGATAACTTTATTCATCCCGTATTCGGGAAATTTCATTGTGGCAGTAGCAAGTGGGTGATTAGACAGAACAACAAAGCAAAAGCACGAAGTACAAAGCAAATCAAAGTAAATGAGATCATTAAGAATCACCAAATCAAATCATTAAGACAGAAAAGCAGCAAAAACACAAAACAAGCAAGATTGGACGGAGCTACCGCCGCCGACTGCCACTTGAACGGCGCCATCTTGGTTGCGGTAGCTAAAACGGATACAGACTCAAAAAGATGTAAAGTTGGACAAAAACTGGAACCACACACAGGAAGTCTTCCACAAGATGGGGAACTTCTGCAGACTGGGACCGAGGTAGAGAATATGCAGAGTCATTCTTCCAAGCTTATCCGCAGAGTTCCTCAGTAGTCTGGAGCTGAAGACAACAGTAGCATTTGTAAGCTAAGCCAACTTCTAAAAAGGAAAAAGCAATGTAATTCTTGCGCTTAGTTTGACAGTAAACTTGATTAAACAGATTTTGAATGATTTTTTTAATATGACTCAATAGTGTGTGTGTTTGTGTGTAGGTATTCCATGCAGCAGATGTATGAAGTAGTGGCTTGTGTGGAGAACTACCGACTCTTTGTTCCCTGGTGCAAGAAGTCCGACGTCGTCTTCAAACGGAGCGGATACTGCAAGGCCAAACTAACCGTGGGCTTTCCGCCAGTGACAGAAAATTACACATCGCTTGTCACCACAGTGCGCCCCCATCTGGTGAAGGTGGGCTGATTTTCTTGCTTACCGTTTATCACTCTAGCACGAGCTAAGGCTGGCATTCCCCAAGTTATTGTTTCAAAAATGCAAACCCTGAATACTGCTGATTATGGGACTGTGTATACCGTATTTTTTTAGAGTATGACGCGCTAAATTTTGTACCAAAAACTGAAGCAAAGTTCAGGTGCGCGGTATACACGAATCCCGGAGAAACACTGCCCTCTGCCGGTGAAAAAGTCCCCTCCGCAGCCATTATTATAATGGGAGACGTAGAACCTGTCTTTGTCCGACAGATGGCGACAATCTACGTTCTTTTACATAAGCCAGTGCTCTCCAAATCGCCTTCGGCAAGCTTATAGGGTAATGTAGGGTTGTAAAAATTTTAAAAAGTTCCTCTAGGGAAAGCTATCCCTGCTAAAAAAAGAATGGAATCAATTGTTTAGTGAATCTGATGATGATCAATTAGACTTTGACACATTTTAAGTATTATGATGATGAATTAGACTTTAAGGATTTAAAATTGTAAATTCCATTGGAAAATTGTGTTCATATCGGTAGTTGTTTCTTTTACCAGATTTCCGTACCATATGTTTTTGTGTTCAGCATTTGCCAGTTACCAGTACTGTTGCAATCCTTTTTGTGAGCTGAGAAAAACTACAAAAAAATGTTATACCAATTTTTAGTCACAAATTATGGGTGCGCGTTATACTCGAATATATATATATATATATATATATATATATATATATATATATATATATATATATATATATATACGGTAGATGCAGCCACTATCTTGAAAGTTTGGACAGAGTTGTTCCTATTGTGCCTTCAGGCATCATGCTCGGAGGGTAAACTCTTTAACCACCTGGAGACGATTTGGCGCTTCAGTCCTGGCTTGCCCGGCTACCCGCGGACCTGCACCGTAGACTTTGATGTAAGTATTTGGCGTGAAGAGTCGTTCCAGGCGATGAACATGTTCTCGTCTGTTGTCACTTGAACTTTTCTCCCACTCCAAAACAAATCTGTCGCCTTCTTCAGATCTCCTTCGAGTTCCGCTCGCTCATCCACTCGCAGCTCGCTCACGTGTTCTTCGACGAAGTGGTGAAGCAGATGGTGTCTGCGTTCGAGCGCCGCGCCGCCACCATCCACGGCCCCGAGACGCGCATTCCGCGCGAGCTTATGTTTCATGAGGTGCACCATACGTAGCGGTAATCAAGACAAAAAGAAAACGAAAGTAACGACTCGAGTTCTACCTGACAACGCCAGTGCCTTCCTTTTCTCTTCCCTATTCACGTTACCGATGAAGTTGTTGTAGATTTCAGTGAAGGTTGATGACAGCACCAGCGAGCCCAGCACAATTTTGTCTATCAGTCTCTGTCAATTCCATTGTTCTTCTTGACTAAACTACCATTTGAAATTTTTAACCTGCATTTTGTTACAACTCCCTCCCCCAGCTGATATCGCAGGTTAATTTCAGAGAAACCCATTTTTTTCTTGAAAATCGGCTACCGTATTTATTCGCATATAAGCCACCCGCAAGGATCAGCCACACCCTTAAAATTGCCTTAAAATCATTATATTTTACAATTTCTTGCATATAAGCCTCCCCCTGACTCCTAATTTTCACCTCCATATTCATGGTTTTAATATGGAGTACAAATGTGTTACTTTGAAGGAAAAATCTGAAGAAAAATAATCGCATGTGTATTTCTGAGATTCTGTATGAATCAAAAGCACATTATTAAGGTCAGTATCATAAGGAATTCATTTATCCAGTTTCCTGTTTTCTTACTGCAAAACTGAAAATAACAAAACAAATAGTAAATGTTACTTTGCCGACATCTACTGGTGAAAAGGAGTATAGCAAGTCATGTGCACATATAAGCCTTGACTCAGTCATCATTTTTAGTTACAAATATGGCTTATATGCGAGAAAATACGGTAAGCATTTTGAATTGACAGAGAATTGCAGATTTATTTTTTAAATAAATTATTTTTTCACAAGTTGCCAAGGTCACCCCTTTTATATTGAAAAAAAATCTCATCTCATTTTCTGAACCGCTTTATCCTCGTTAGGGTCGCGGGGGGTGCTGGAGCCTATCCCAGCTGACTCCGGGCCAGAGGCGGGGGACACCCGGAATCGGTGGCCAGCCGATCGCAGGGCACAAGGAGACGGACAGGGGCAATTTAGTGTCCAGTCAGCCTACCATGCATGTTTTTGGAATGTGGGAGGAAACCGGAATACCCGGAGGAAACCCACACAAGCTGGATTTGAACCCAAAACCCCAGAGCTGTGATGCCGACGCGCTAACCACTCGCTCCACCAAGCCCCCTTATTGAAAAAAATGTAGCTGAATATTTACTATTAACTCTTTGTCTCCCACTGACAACAATAGACTTCCAATTCATTCATTAGGTTCAATCCATGTTGACAGAAATAATTTACTACCAGCCTAATGGTGCAATGGTCATTGAGTACTATAAGTACAGTGAACAGTTAAGCTCACTAATATTTTGACAGTTACCTTCACCAACTCCATACTCAATCCAAGACGTGCGTAAATGTACGGTATATTTCATGTGCAATATCAGTTGACATTTTACCTTTTTTTTTAAAGCTACATAAGATAAGTCAGTAAATATGCCCACTTGCATATTTATCTTTCTTTTTAAAACCTGCTCATATTTATTTTTCTGTAAATGTAAAAACAGGTTATTTTTAAAAATGAAAGTGTCTGCTTGCACGGTATTTTGTTTGATTAACGGACTGAGTGTATTTAAAATGGCTTTTGGAAAAACAAAGTATTAATTGCATGATGTATAAATGTTTTTTTTCAAAAATATTGCGTCTTTTTTTCGCTCCCATCGTTAACAGCAGGGCCAATTTTGGCCCATCATGTGAGTGGTAAGAATAAACCACCCTCTGTGGTATGAAGTCACGCTGCATTCATAATGGTCAAAGTTGAAGCCTTGACGTCCTCGAAGGAGACCCGAACCCTTTTTCACAGCCGTCATTGAATGCCACACATGCTAAACAAGCTATGTACACCTGCCATCTAAGCACAAGCCACAAGTCCAACAAACAAGTGATGGCAAAGAGGTTCCATAAGATAATGATTCCCAATTTTCACCTCCAGATTCATGGTTTTAATAGGGAGTACAAATGTGTTACTTTGAAGGGAAAATCTTTTTTAAAAAGCCTGTATTTCTGAGATATATGAATCAAAAGCACATTAGGGTCACTATCATAGGGGATTAATTCATCCAGTAATGGTTTTCTTACTGCAAAACAGAATATAACCAAACAACAGCAAATGTAACTGTGCTGACATCTACTGGTGAAAAAGAGTACAGCATGCGTTGTGCACATTAATCCTACCATTGATTCAGTCATTTTATTGAATTACAAATACATCTCATATGCGATAAAATATGGTACTTGCGGTAGTACCAAATAAATCCCATGACTGTCACTCAGGACACAAATTAAAAGGTGGTGTTTTACTGCATTTGATTTTAACAGGAAACAACTGTTTATTGCAACTAAGCTGTAATACTATTGGCCTCCATTTTAATATTAAAAGGTACCTAGTTTGATTTAGGCTTCTAGCTTCAGCAAGGAATGTATAGTTCTTTAATATGTGCTCAACAATTGTCAAAAAATAGAATTAAACACTAACCTTGACAGCCAGTATGCTATCTTTAAAGCGATGTTATATTACCTACTCACACTATTTAGATTTTACATGGAATTCATATAGACATATTATACATTGTAGGCATCCTAACCAATCAAGACCAAACACAAATCATTTGAAAAAATCTTTTAATTAAATCAAATGAGCCTTCACCCTTTTCATCAGCCGGGCAAAACTATGACATATATATAAAAAAAAAATTAAGTCAAGACAAAAACAAACAACATTGACACATTCCTGACTCCACATATGTTCCATGATTTTTTTTCCTCCTTAAAGATGATCTCTATAGAAGTTGAAGCAGATTCCCACTGCAGGAAGTCAACACGCGGCCAAACAATGATCCCATTGTTAGTAAAACCTCCCATTTTAACATTTGGCGCTGAATTAACACGGTCAACGTAGGCAAGGGCTGCACATGTAAACCTCGTGGCGAGTTCCTGCGAGGGAAGAAAACTTACACCCCTACAGACAGTCGCACATATTTTACAGGATGTTGTGGATTAACTGATGGGGGGGAGGCACAGGCAGATCTCTTCCTGTAAACTGGCTCCTCCAAAGTTGAAAGGTTAACTGCTTGCAATGCCAGCTTCTTATGGGTCAGGTTCAGTGAGTTATGGCCGCAGAGTCTCAGGAGCCATTTGAATCGAGTCTATACAGTCATGGAGGAATGAGAGATGGGCGAGCTAAGGCGGCTGCCGCCTTTTAGAAGCCCATGCCGCCGCCCATGCCCCCCATACCACCCATGCCGCCCATCCCGCCGCCCCCCATCTCCTTCTCTTCCTTGGGGACCTCCGTGACCACCGCTTCGGCGGTGGAGAGCAGCGAGGCCACGCCCGCCGCATCCAGCAGAGCTGTGCGGACCACCTGCAAGAAGATGACATGTCAGTTTATACCTACAAATGTGGCTACCCGATGGTAGATTGTCTGATGTGTTTAAAT
Organism: Stigmatopora argus; assembly: GCF_051989625.1. Classification (NCBI taxonomy): domain Eukaryota; kingdom Metazoa; phylum Chordata; class Actinopteri; order Syngnathiformes; family Syngnathidae; genus Stigmatopora; species Stigmatopora argus. The sequence continues at coordinate 4,747,648 of NC_135399.1, forward strand.
TGTTCTGTGACCAATTTTGTCACTCAATTTACAGTTAAAAAAATCTATATAAATATAAAAAATCTTTTACTTTAACTACATGGCTAATTGTTTATATAACTCAGATTTTTCCACATCGAAAAACAGATCTCATTTCAAATTGTATAGATAATCGTCGGCTTGGAGGACTACAAGAAATCACAGATTTTCTGGTCTTCATCAACTCTTTTTTTTTTTAAAATGTATAATGCTCATAAGACAAGTAGGAGTGAATAACATTATTTTTGTATTTCACTAAAGGTGAAATAGATAATGGTATTTGCCCACCCTGCATTTTTAAAAACTAAATAATTTAGGTTCCTTTTGTTTTTGCACAAGCACATTTAAATTAAAAAAAGGCTTCACTAATTAAAATCAATTTCAAAACATAAAGAACAAACAAGTTAAAAACAAACTCGTCTTTTCCCCAAAATGTCTCATTAGCTCAGAAACGTGAAGAGCACTATCGCATCTTTTAGCCCAAGCCATTTGGGAGTGGGAGGGCAGGCACGCCCGTCTTTCCCAGTCAAACATTATAATATTGAACATCTAGCAGAAGTAGCAAACGCTTACCTTGGTGGGGTCAATGATGCCCTTCTCCACCATGTTGACGTATTCGCCCAACATGGCATCGTATCCCACCTCGACGGGCCCCTGCAGAATCTTCTCCACCACCAGGGAGCCTTCAACACCAGCGTTCTTGGCGATAGTCATGGCGGGTATACGCAGTGCTCGCTTGATGATTTCCACGCCTAAGAATTGAGCAAAGATAAACCGAATGCTTAGACCAGGGAATTTTTTTTTTGATATTGATGGTGGTCTGACATCGTTGTACAAGAATGCAGGAACTTTCTGTGCTTTCAGATATAAAAGCAAAAACTAGAGACCTATTGACCCCTGATAATCATAATACTAAAAAGTATATCCATCATGATTTAAAAACAAAACAAAACATATAATTTTAATAAAAAACCATTCAAAAATTATTTTTCATAAAAATAAAATCAGGCTTTAACAAAAGATATGTCTGAATGTTAAGACCAATCGAATGTATACAGATGTACACACACACACACACTTCATGCAACACGCTTATTTACTTATTACCCATTTATTTCTGTCTAAAATGTATTTTCCTGTGTCTGTGTTCTCAACCCTCTTGCTACTGCTAAAGTGAATTTCCCGAATACGGGATGAATAAAGTTATGATCTAATAAACACAGAAATACACTACAGTTGTGGCCACTAATAACACTTGAGCTGCATTTATTCTTTTGAACGTTGATGGTATTTAACTCATTGCCTCCCCTTGGCATACATAGATATCCAATTTATTTAAAACAGAACTCGCCAAGGATCACTGTCAGGCTTCCCAGTCAAAAGGGAGAGGGTGTCTAATGCCGTCGATGACAGTTTATGAGGTAATTTAATGCCCTTTAAATTGACTTATGACTTATTTAATTGACTTTATGAAGGGATGAGCTCTTTACTCACCAATCTTCTGGTCTGCGTTGGCAGTTTTGATGGTGTCCAATGAGGGAATGCAGCGCAGCAAAGCACAGCCGCCACCGGGTACAATGCCTTCCTCCACGGCAGCCCGGGTGGCATTCAGGGCATCGGTCACGCGATCTTTCTTCTCATTCACCTCGACGTCACTCGTTCCCCCGATCTGCACAGAAAGCGCTAGCGTTAACGCTGCCTTTGCAACGGCAAGAACATGTCAAGTGCGTGTACCTTTAGCACGGCGACGCCGTCCGAAAGCTTGGCAAGGCGCTCATTGAGCTTCTCTTTCTCGTAATCGCTGGTGGTGCTCTCCAGCTGCTCCACAATCTCAGCCGCCCGCTTCTCCACCTCGGCCGGCGCGCCACCGCCCTTCAGGAGCAGCGTGTCGTCTTTGGTTATCTGGACCTCGCCAACCTTGCCAAAGTCGTGTGCTTGGATGTCCTCCAGAGCTATGGTCAAAGCATCATCGCCGAATACCTGATGAACAAACCCATACATTGTCAGACACAGGATGTGGCTTAAATGTTCAGAGACATTAATACATGTGAATTCAACAAAGTGCGTGATTAAAGTTATACCGAACAAACAAATTCTATTTTTCCAAACACGTGGACCGGGGAGTGTCAAACTTCGTCACAGGCCACATTGTAGTTATGGTTTACTTCAGAGGGCCATTTCACATGCTAGCTAGGGCTGCATGATTAATCACTTGATCGGTTGTTAGGACATTATTTAGCCAATAATTTAGATACCCTTTTTAAAAGTGGTGGTTTGTCTTTTAAAATGACCAAAAATGGTGAACAACAGTAAATGGTTAAACCTGGAAAGGAGACCTGATAAGTACTACCCTACCTTGTGGTTAAAACAACGTTCTTCTTTATTTAATAGTACTAGTGCGAGTGAAACGAAGAAGTGGGCCCTGTCATCCATCGAAGATGCAAAAAATAAAAATATAATAATCGATAGTAGAGGTACTACTTTAATTAATCCTTCAAATTCCTGGGGGTCCATGTCACGGACAAGCTCTCCTGGTCTACCAACACCACGGCAGTGGTGAAGAAGGCCCAAAAACTACTTCATTTCCTCAGGGTACTCAGGAGGAACAACTTGGACACTAAGCTTCTGGTAACCTTCTATTGAGCCACTGTGGAGAGCATCCTGGCATACTGCATTACAGTGTGGTACGCTGGAAGCACGGCAGCAGACAGAAAGGCCATGCAGAGAGTGATCAACACTGCCCAGAAGATCATCGGCTGCTCTCTGCCCTCACTGGAAGACATTGCCAGCCCTCACTACCTCAGCAGAACATTGTCAGGGACCTACACCACCCTGGTAGACTTCAGGACAGTTTTTCCCCACAGCCATCAGGACTCTGAACTTGCGGTAGCACGACACACAATCCCTTCTGTGCAATAACTTCGGGGTCAGGTAACATGAAAGACGTGGGGCGGTGATTTGCCTCCTGCTGGCTGATTGAACGTAAGTGAGGAGGTAAGTAATCCAAGATGGCGGCGCGCACGGGTGCGGCGACTCTTTGCTCTCCAGTTTGGTGTTTTATTTCCTCAATCTTATTGTTATTTACTAACATCTGCGAGGCAAACTTTTTCTAGTCGTCAGGATTTAATTACTCTCGGGTAGAGATCCGATATATCCATCACAACAGATTACCAACGAACCTACAATATCCCGAGGACATCGAGACCACCGGGATCTCCGTGGATAGTGATAATATCTTAGATTAGGCAGTATTTACCTTAACTGGATGTGACTCTGATATTTCTATATTACTTATCTGTGGTCTTTTGCTGAGAAAGCACACTGTGGAGTAACACCACCAATTCCATCATACGCAGCTGTGTATGATGACAATAGGCTTTTGATGATGATGATGATGATGATGATGATAAAGCCAATGTCTGAACATTAATTCCCCTGAACAATTAATGGGCCTTTTTAACTCTATGATTAAGATATTTTAGAATGTAAATTGGCTTAAAAGATTTTAAAACAAATCGTTTAAAGATGTTTTTGAAGGCAGGAGTTGAAAATAATTTTTGGGTGTTGGTTTTTCTCAAGTCTTTTTTGCACAAAAGAGAATATAAGACCTACAGTGCCACCAGTGGCGATGGCCATATCCTTCAGCTGGTTCTTCCTGTTGTCTCCAAACCCTGGTGCTTTGACGGCAACAACCTGCAGGCCGACCTTCAGCCTGCAAAAGAAAACCATCATATCAAATATGTTCCTGTGTCAGTCTTAAGTTTCAAGCCTTTTGTATTTTTAAGCTGACCTGTTCAGGACCAGGGTGCTGAGAGCCTCTCCATCCACATCTTCTGCCACGATGACCAGAGGCTTGCGGTGCTGATTGGCGATCTCCAGGGCGGGAACGATGCTCTGGACGCTTGAGATTTTCTTCTCACTGAGCAGTAGGTAAGCATCCTGGAACTCACATTTCTGACCTGCGCAAGCAAAATATACAGTCAATATAGCATCCCTCACAGAAACTAAAAGGTTGATTGTCAGAACAAGCAAAAGGAGCTTTCTCACCCTTCGCGCTGTTAATAAAGTAGGGGGAGATGTAACCACGGTCAAACTTCATACCCTCAATGACCTCCAACTCATCATGAAGAGTTTTTCCATCCTGAAAGAGAGCATTGAGGGGGAAAAAGGCAAACAGGAAGACCGGAGTGTTGAATTGAACATTGTGTAGGTTCAACCAGTTGTCAAAATAGTGCACTAATCGAATTATAGAGCAATCTCTGTTTTACATGACAGGGGAAAAATATTCTAGTGTCATAATGAAAAGCATTGGCTACCTTCACAGTGATGACTCCTTTGCGACCAACTTTCTTCATGGCGTTGGAGATGATGTTGCCAATCTCAGTGTCGCCATTAGCGGAGATGGTGGCAACCTAAAGAAACAAATTGTTTTTAATATAGATCTATATTCAAGAAATGTTACATAGGTTGACATACTTAAGAATAATTTTGATTGTCGATTAATCATGTTGATTTGATTGTTGACCTTCAAAATAGCCCATATATTCACACCATTTTATTTATTATTATAAATAAAACAGGAAATGTATATATATTCTCATTTCCCCCTCTTTTTTTTGTAAAAGGTTTTTTTTCTTATGAAAACCACAGATAATCATTTACCATTTGCCAAACTAAAAAAAAAGTAAAAAATAAAACGAATCATACAACAATTCCCTATTTTTTAAAATTTAAACAGTAAATACAATCTGTGTATCACGCAATAACAATTGTTTGTGGCAACTTGACTTTAAACTGAACTCAAAGGCCCACCTGCGCAATCTCCTCAGGTGTGGTGACGGGCTTGGAGAGCAGCTTGAGCTCGTTAATGACGGTCTCGACGGCCATCATGACACCGCGACGGATCTCCACGGGGTTGGCGCCCTTGCTGATGGTATCAAAGCCCTCTTTGGCAATGGCGCGCGCCAGCACCGTGGCGGTGGTGGTGCCGTCTCCGGCCTCCTCGTTGGTGTTGTTGGCCACATCCTGCACCAGCTTGGCACCAATGTTCTTGTACTTGTCCTTCAGGTCAATGCTCTTGGCCACAGTCACGCCATCTTTGGTCACCTTGGGGCTACCCCAGCTCTGCTCGATGATGACTGTGCGACCCTGCAAGACATTACCGTGTTAATATATTTTTTTTTTAATAAACAGTTTGACAAACTTCCCTGAAGGTTATTTCATGTCAATTCACACAACCTCACCAGGGACGCCTTCTCAACCATCTGAGGTCGGCGCACGTGCGCCTGCTTATTTATATTTTTTATTTTTTAGTGATTACCACATATATTCGCAAATAGGCTGCATTTGTCGGCCAAAACATGACTAGAGAAAAGGTGCGACTTAATAGTCAGGAAACTACAGTACGTACAAACACACGCTTATACATAAGTACAGTTATAGCAATTTACAGGTCTGCATCAACCCTAAAACAAAAGCTGAAAGTCTCCAAAGGTGGTCTAAAACTTAGTGTGCCATTTCCAGAACCCCAAAGTGGGCATGGCACACAAATTTTAAGCGAGAAACGTGAAATTTTAGCTTCTTTCATTTGACATTACAAGTCATTGATAATAAAAATATGACAAATTGAAGTGTCACTGGGAAGGTTCTGGGTTATTAAGTGAAGTGACACAGAATTACCAATAACTATTCTACTATTTTTCTTTACACACAATGACTAAACATAGTATTTGCTGTAGTCTTGCAGTACCTTCGGGCCCATAGTTACAGCGACAGTATCAGCCAACAGGTCGACCCCCTGCAGCATGAGCGCGCGGGCATCTGCGCCAAACTTGACGTCTTTGACGTAGGCGCGCGCGAGGTGAGGGGCTAGCGACCTGCACACAGGCCTCACCTGCTTCATGATTGTGGGGAGACGAAACATGCCTGCGGAACACAAAGAATAATTCTAGTTGTGTGTTAACGACAGCTGTCATGTGGTACAACAGGTCGAATTACCCTAGGACCTGGCGACCACATTGTGGACATCACATTTTTGGTTGTCTCAAGACTACAATGTTAAATTTTGGACTACAAGGGCCTGGCGTCCACGTAAGATGTGGACGTCATTTTTCTCAGAAACTATCATGTAAAAAGATAATTCTTTGTTTTGACACTCATCAGGTCCCAATTAGCCTAAATATCAATCAGAAAATAAAAATTCATGCCTTGCAAGAATCTAGGTCTTAGGAAGTTAAAAACTTGATGAGTTGACCTATTTGTGAGTGAAAGCAAAGTACAAGTAAACACTCATTTGCAATCTGTCATTGAACAAATCCACACTTGAATGAATTAACTTTAAAAAAAGTTTTCTAAATGGGCGGCGCAGCGGTTGAGTGGTTATTAGCCAGCCTCACAGCTCTGGGATCCTGGGTTCAAACCCAGGTCGGTCCAGCTGTGTGGAGTTAGCATGCTCTCCTGCGTGGGTTTCCTCCGGGTACTCCAGTTTCCTCCACCGTTCCAAAAACATGCAGGATAGGCTGATTGGACACTAAATTGACCCGAGGTATGGGTGTGTGTGTGTGTGTGTATGATTGTCCGTCTCCTTGTGCCCTGCGAACGGCTGCCCACCGATTCAGGGTGTCCCCTGCCTCTAGTCCAGAGTCAGCTGGGATGGGCTCCAGCACCCCCACGACCTTAATGAGGATAAAGTGGTTCAGAAAATGAATGGGGAAAAAAAGTCAACTAATGTTTTTTTCCTTTTTTTCCAGTTATACGCTAGTTCATCTCTATTCACATTATAATACATTTTGACAATTCCACCATGGCAAATTGTACGCACCTCGGTTTCTGTGTGATTGGGGAAAATAAGAAAATCACCCAAACAGTGAGTTTGCTCTCTTATGAGATAGATGAGGCAGCCAATGAACCGTAACGCTAAACGTGACTTAGCTAACTATCTAACCCACGTGTTCTCGTACAGGGTCGTCCGTCACAAGGTCAAATAGTAAGAACGCATGCGCACAAACTGCCTCTCCATCTCTATAGTACCAGCCTAATGGACAAAATACTACTGCGGTACGGGCATTCCCTATTGAAGGCACCAAATGAAAGTCACGCTTCCTACACATGATATTCAACACGCTTGAGATAATTACGTTTGGATTCTTAGATACCTCGGTGCGGCATATCCCATGTTAAGGATACTTATGTAGGCTTGCAACATACATGAATAAGGGTGCCCTTGCAGAGAAGTAGTAAAAATTGTTAGCAAGGAACAAGTCAAGCTAGCTAGCTGGTCACATTTTTATACTGTCGCTTCTCAGCAGTTTTGTTACGCGGCACTCTAGCTTTATTGCCTGTAAGCGGTAGCGATTGATATGAAATCTTTTGAAAAGTGTTGCACTTACTTGCGTCGTGTGGGTTCTTGGAGCTGCTCTGGAGGAGACGCGTCAGAACGACGAGGTGATATAACGACTGGAGGTGAGGGCTGACTGTATGGAAGTGCACATGGCCTATCACGCATCCGGGTATTTCGCCGGTCAGCCCGGGACGCTGTATAACGTCATAAAACCATAAATGAGTCATTTATAACCATAGATTTTAGTGAAATGAAACTTTATTTACCTTGGAATTATTATTTAATGTTATATAAAATACATAAAAGACATTATTTTGCTTTAAAACTGAGAGAATTGGGAGTGAGTATGAACAAATGCTCGTTCCGGGGCGTACCTTTCCAGAAGTTTCTTCCGTCCTATTGGAGGAAAAAAAGAGGTCAAAGTTGACATTGTGCAATGTTGCTCTATGAGGAAACAGTATAAAATAAATTTATTAGCGAGGTTCCATCTCATTCCTTGTGAAAATAATTATAATAATAATCGATATTGGGTTGTGAAAGATAGAATATTTAGGAATCAGACCGAAACTTCCGGGAATTGCCCGAGTCTTTGCAGAGCACGTTAAGGACGTACGTAATGCGCACGCGCACAAGCCTTCTGGACGGTTCCTCACGTGGAAGCTAGTCCCCTTGATCAAGTTGTCGCATCCACGCTCAACGAGAAGAACCACGAGTACTCGCCGCGCCTCGTCCACACTCAGACGTCACAAATTAAGTCATGGTAAGACCGTGGTTGTGATCATATTCATAATTATTGCCTTTTTTTGGAAAGGTCTTACCATCAAGCTAACATAATCACCGGCTAGCATCAAGCAGCATGAAATAGCCTTCCATAACCACAAGGTCATGGAGCTGATGAAACAGTTGACTTGTAATATTTCTAAAACGGACTATTAAACGTGCAAGTTTTTCAATGGTGGTGTATTATCTAAGTTATAAAGAGATACATAAATCGGTTCCCCAATGAATGGGTAACACCATGTGTTACTTGGTGTCCATCTCAAATGATAAATAGGCTGCAAAGACTCATTTGCACTGTTATTCGTCTCCATTGTAATAGTTTTGCATGGACGGCATATGGCTTTATAGTCCGATAACATTTTGCGGAATTATACCTTCATTTCAATTTTCTAAGCAAAAACAAGGTTTATAGGTAATGTGTAGTTCTAGGTTAAACTAAACTAATTTAGGAATGAATGTGTTTCACTGTTCATTTGAAGAAAAACCACATGATACTCGTTTGCCATTTACGCATTATTATTCAAATTGTTGTATTCTATGAAAACAATGAAGTTGCTTTACCCTAAACCCAACAAATTCACAAATATTCATTTTTTTCTTTGTGCTCCAAATAGAGCAAGATTAATTAATACCTTGGACCAGCAATTCCCACCCCCAAATGACCTTGTACGAAGGTCATATGAATAGCTGACGCTCTTAGCAGAACACTTTTACAACTAGCTAGGTTCCTTTCAAATTGCTGGATAAATACAAAACTAAGAGAAGCTGGCTTTTATTGCGATCACTTAATGGCGAAATTGTAAACTAACTTTTCTCATGTGATGTGCCCACGGCGTGGTAATATTCCCGTTACAGACTAAACTGACATTTATACATCTATACATGTTACTATTTCATCATCGGACAAAATGGAGACGACACCGTACATCCGATTTGGATGCGGTTTTGAACAAACAATTGCAAATGTACGGCTCCAGGATGTTACCATGCTCGATTTTTGAATTTGGGCCCCAGTTTTTCAAAAAATCTATTTTTCACGACGAGACGAAACGGTGAAGCGTTCATTAATTGCATTGCAGTCGTCCTCAAAAGACGGTTGCACTAACCTCTCACTCTGGTTAATGGCAAAATGAATTTTAAAAAATTCCAGCAAGTTAGTACCTAAGAAAATCAAATTCAATATTTCGAAATGACAAGTCCGCTGACATTTGATGTAGAAGCCACTGGCGAGCAGGAAGGCGCAAAGGCATCTGATTGGTCAGTTCCGCTTCATTTCAAACTTTTGAGTAGACACAAATCGATTAAATAGCTTACTTAATGCCTTGCATTATTTCCCTTTGCTTTATTGCATGCATGCAATTATATTTGAGAATTGAAACTAGCTTTATTGGCCTAATAATGGAAGATGTGGAATGTGTCAAAATCAAAATGATGCTTGTTTTTACTAAATTCTTGCTTGACCAAATTTGACGACACAACAAAATAGTGGGAATGTTTTTCCTACGTCTTTGTGTTTTTCCCCCCCGAGCAGATAAATTAGTAACCTATTGAGGATCGCCATTGTTTGGTGATGCATTTTTCATTCATTTAGGCCTTCAGAAAATTCCTGCCTCTGTTTGATCGTGTGCTGGTGGAGCGTTTCACGGCAGAGACTGTGACAAAGGGTGGCATCATGCTCCCTGAGAAATCTCAAGGCAAAGTGGTGCAGGCCACCGTGTTGGCAACCGGGCCCGGATCTGTCAACCAGGTCAGAGCGTGAAGTTTTTATTGATATTTTTTTTCTTATGTAATATAAGCAAAGTAACCTTGATGTTTTCTTTGGCAGAAAGGAAATGTACAACCTGTCAGCGTGAAGGTCGGTGAGAAGGTCCTTCTACCGGAGTACGGTGGGACTAAAGTAACATTGGATGATAAGGTAGTGTCTTGTTTTTCTGTTTAAAATCATCAGTTTAGTCATCTTGTTTTTAATATTTCATCATTCTTGTCATCTAGGAGTACTTCTTGTTCCGTGATGGTGATATCCTGGGAAAATATGTGGAATAATGCAAGATGTGGAAGAAACAACCCAACGAGAGAAGAAATCATGTCTTTTTTTTATTTTGTCATATGTAAATAATTCTAATCACATTTTGTTACAATAATAAAAATGGCCATATGCTTTTGTCTCCATGTAAATTGTTTAATGAGCATTTTTTAGTGGTAATAGAAAAAGTATACTACCAGATGAAAAAGATTTGGAATATAATCACGGGTTGTGGTTGGTGGAGTCGCAGTTTCCTCTTTCTTTCTTTTGTTGCTTTATATATATATATATATATATATATATATATATATATATATATATATATATATACATACATACATATACATACATATATATTTATATACATACATATACACAGTGGCGGTCGGTGCATTTTCTCATAGCGCCTTCAACGTATCAATCCAACCCTCAAAAACTATTTTATGGCTATAAAACCTACTGCAGCTAGAACTGCGACACATGAAAAAATAATCAATAAATCAATGCACAAAAATGGGGTAAAATCCACTTCCTAGCAGCAGTTCATGATTAAATGCAAATACTGGAGCTTTTCAGACATTAAAACCAGGCCAGGGGGCGATATTCCCAGGAAAAGACAGCGATGAACGTCAATGGCGTACGGGCAAACATTGCCCGAAAATGGGGTAAAATCCAGCCAAAAACAGCATTTATTGATATACTGGAGCTTTTTAGACATCAGAACCGGGCCCGGGGTATAATTTCCCCGGGTAAAAAGACAGCGATGAACGTCGATACGTCCATACGTGAAATGACAAAAATGCACTAAAATTAGGTAAAATCCCCTTCCTAGCAGCATTTATTGATTGAATACAAATACTGGAGCTTTTGAGACATTACAACCAGGCCAGGGGGGTGATTTCCTCGCGAAAAGACAGCAATGAACGTCAATGCCGAAACGGCAAAAATTAAACTGGGGTAAAAATCCACATCCTAGCAGCATTTAGTGATAAAATACAAACACTGGAGCTAAAATAAAAACACTGGAGCTTTTCAGATATCAGAACCGGGCCAACAATTGAAATATTATTTAGGAATATAGCCATATTATACTCACCAAAAATTCTTTTTAACTGTACACAATATCCATCCTCCTTTCTTTATTCCTTCTTTTCTATCGCCATCGAAGCTAATGATGAAAGTCGAGCCTGTCCTGTCATATTTCCGGCATAGTCCGTAATGAAAATGGCTTTAAATAAACACAACAATATATTTGTTTGTGCAGCTAAGTTAGCGCAATGAAAGTGGCGCACACACCATTTTCCCGGCTGTAACAGGCTTGCTAGCTTCGGAGTTGACCGCCCTTTCTTAATGATGTCCATTTTTTTCTGGAAATGTCCGTCTGGAAAATAGCTTTGTGAACAAATCTGCAACCAAATCTGTCAGCCATTATAATAATAATAATAATAATAATCGGACATAGGCCCTGTCGTCATTATCACAACACAAAAGCCTACTTGTCATCACACGCAGAAACTGCGTGTGACGAAATTGATGGTGCTTCTCCATAAGCTACGTTTTATCGGCAAAAGATCTAATAAGTGTAAGTAACGGACTTGTAATGTGTCATTCCGCTGTTGAGGATACAGGTCGCTTACCTCTCGCTTACCTCTCACTGTCTTCCACTTACCTTTCCTCAGTCAGCTAGTAGGAGGCAGATCACCAACCAAACATCTGTTCATATACCGCAGAGGGGAATGTGTGTTATGTTAGCGCGAGTTTAGATTTCTGATGGATGTGGGGAAAAAACTGTCCTTAAGCCTATTTGTCCGTGCTTTGTGGGACCTATAGCGTCTGCCAGAGGGCAGCAGCTGGAACAGATTGTGACCAGGGTGGTAAGGGTCCCCTATGATGTTCTTGGCTCTGCTGAGGTAACGAGGGCTGGCAATGTCTTCAAGTGAGGGCAGAGAGCAGCCGACAATCCTCTGGGCAGTGTTAATCACTTTCTGCATGGCCTTTTTGTCTGCCGCCGTGCTTCCAGCGTACCACACTGTGATGCCGTACGCCAGGATGCTCTCTACAGTGGTTCTATAGAAGGTTCTCAGAAGATTGGTGCCCAAGTTGTTCTTCCTAAGTACCCTGAGGAAGTGGAGTTGTGGGTGGAGTTTGCGATCTCTGGCTGCCTCCACATCCGCGCTTTGGCCCGCCTACTAGCCAATCATAGTTGGTGAAAGCAATGAAGTATCCCAGCCAGCAAAATGCTAACCCCTATGAAAAATCATTGTGGGGTTGCCAACTCGAAATCTGATTGGTTAAAAGCAACAGTCTTGTTTAATGCAGCAGACCCCGCAGAACTGATTGTGAAGGCTTTGAGGCAGATCTGATCTGGCAACAAATAACGGCTGAAATGTGATTGGTTAAATGCTTCAATATGAAAACACACATCTGGAAGCAGTGACACCAGGGGGAAAAACAATGAAAGGAAGCTAACCGACCATATACTACAGTGGCGGGCCGTCAGGGCCTTCAAGGCCTTCTCTGCTGGCCTAAGAAATATCTGAATCATATTATATTTTGTCCATCAATACTTATTATTCCAAATGGTCTGTTAGCTTCCTTTCATTGCTTTCATCATTAGCTTCGATGGCGATAGGAAAGAAGGAAGAAAGAAAGGAGGATGGATATTGTGTACAGTTAAAAAGGATTTTTGGTGAGTAAAATATGGCTATATTCCTAAATAATATTTCAATTGTGGGCCCGGTTCTGATATCTGAAAAGCTCCAGTGTTTGTATTTAAGCTCCCGTGTTTGTTTTTAATCACTAAATGCTGCTAGGATGTGGATTTTATCCCAGTTTAATTTTTGCCATTTCGCCATTGACGTCCATCGCTGTCTTTTCCCGAGGAAATCACCCCCCTGGCCTGGTTGTAATGTCTCAAAAGCTCCAGTACTTGTATTCAGTCAATAAATGCTGCTAGGAAGTGGATTTGACCTAATTTTAGTGGATTTTTTGTCATGTGCAAATTTGTGTAATAATGGGCACTGTGGCTTAGCTGGTCAAAGTGCCTGTCTTGTAAACAGGAGATCCTGGGTTCAAATCCCAGCAGTGCCTACAAACCTCTTCCTATATTTTTCAGGACACCTTAAAATTTAGATCATAGGTGTGAAATGTATTAACATGTTTACTGCCATGCTCCTTGTGTAACAAAAAGAATGTTTTCGTACGAGTTATAAATGCATCCTTGTCATAGCCCCGCATCATTGTCATAAAGACTTTGTATGTCGCGCAATCTTGTTCTAATGAAACCCGTTGATGCGGAAGAAGGAGTCGGAGATTGGTGGGCGGAAACAGTCGGAGATTGACCGGAGTCTTATGCAGAGTAATTCTCTCCGTGCTCCCCTTCTGCAGAAGCGTCAAAATCTCACTCCATCTGTCTTGGTGTGCTTACTTGTGTTCGACCTTGTTGAATGTTCAGCATGGACCTGACAATAGGTGTCAAACTGATTCCAGAAAGGGCCAGGTGGATGCAGGTTTTCTTCCCAAATGAAACAGCACAGACAATTTGACCAATGAGGTTTCTGCTGGAATAAGCAGAACCAGACTGCCATAAACTGATTATTGTAAGATAAAAGATTGGATGAGAACAAAATGTGTCTGCGAGCTAATGTAATGGTTCTTCCCACCTTGCATTTCAAATCACAAAAAAAGTTAAAAACAAGGCAATATTCTCACTTAGACCTCGTTTTTCTTTCATTTTTTAATCTATTTCAGTATCAGACTTTTCACCATAACATTGAACAACTTACAGGAATTTAAATCTAAAGTCATGTTCCTTTCTGTTTCTTGTTTTATTTTATTTTTTTAATGAGTACATGCACAGGTGATCAGTGTCTCTGTGGCGCAATTGGTCAGCGCGCTCGGCTGTTAACCGCGAGGCTGGTGGTTCAAGCCCACCCAGGGATGTGACTCTTTGAAGAATTCCACTGTGTTTTTTGCCTTGCAAATGTCACGTTCTCACTGGCCCTGCATGGGCTTTCTCTTGGTAATCCATTTTCCTCCCACATTCCAAAGACATACAGGAATGGCTGACTGAACACTCAAAATTACCAATAGTTATGAGTGTCAGCGTTAATGATTATCCATCTACTAGTGCCCTGCGATTGGCTGGCCACCAAGTCAGGTTGTCCCCTGCCTTGTGCCTAAAGTTGGCTGGGATAGTCTCCAGCACCCCCACAACCCTTGTGAGGTTAAGTGCTTCAGAAAATGAATGAATGAATCACATCCATCAGTAGCAGTAATTGGTAACTATTTGTATTGTTTGTTTTTGGCAAAAGTGGGCATTAACGCAAGTTTATACATTTAAAACAATACTTATATTATTTTCAAACTTGGTGGGTTCGTTAGAATTGAGTTTGCAAACTTTGAATTATGCAAAGAAAGTTGATTTTTATAGGAAAAAGGAAGATAGTGTGCATATTTGTGTAATAATGGGCACTGTGGCTTAGCTGGTCAAATCACCTATCTTGTAAATAGAAGATCCTGAATTCATATCCCAGCAGTGCCTCTAAACCTATTCCTAGATTTTTCAAAACACCTTAAAATTTAGATCATAGGTGTGAAATGTATTAACATGTTTACTACCATGCTCCTTGTGTAACAAAAAGAATGTTTCAGTACGAGTTATAAATGCATCCTTGTCATAGCCCTGCATCATTGTCATAAAGACTTTGAGTGTCAGGCAAACTTGTTCCAATAAAACCCGTTCATGCGGAAGGAGTCGGAGATTTAAAGTTAAAAACAAGGCAATATTCTCACTTAGACCTCGACTTTCTCCCATTTTTAAATCTATTTCAGTATCCGACTTTTCACCAAAACATTGAACAACTTACAGCAGGGGTCCCCAAACTTTTTCTTGTGAGGGCCACATAACTTTTCCCTTCTCTGATGGGGGGCCGGTGTCAGTTTGTAACAGAAAAAGCCATGGAACATTAACTTTCTGTTGTGCCATGCACAATCTTCTCCCTTTGCTTTGAAGTTTATGCACGACACCACAACCGTCATTACAGAATCCGACGTCAACATTTTGCAGCACAGTGCTTGGTGGTGAATTTGGCAGTGGACTCGTAGCGGGGCGGTGAGACCCCTTTTTTCCAACTCCCGGTTCATGCGTCCCATTATTAGACCGCGAGTTTCGGCCACCATGCTAGGAGCCCCGTCAGTCGTGATGCTAGCTAGCTTTGACCAGTCCAGGTCCAACTTCTCCATGGTTTGGCACACTTTGTCAAAAATATCCTCTCCCGTTGTAGTCCCTTTGAGACTTTGGAGGGCTGCCAGATCCTCGCAAATCTCAAAGTTTGCGCTAACTCCACGAATAAAAATGAGCAGTTGCGCTGTGTCTTGCACGTCCATGCTTTCATCCAGTGCTAATGAAAAAAAGTCAAATTATTTCGTCTTCTGCTGCAGCTGGGCATATACATTACTCCCGATTTCTTCAACGCGTCTGGTCATTGTACTCACCGACAGACTTACGGCATTAAATGCATCCTTCTTCTCGGGACACACCTCCTCCGCGACAGTATCCATACATTTCTTAACAAACTCTCCGTCAGTGAAAGGCTTACCGCTGCTTGCTATCAATTTAGCAACCCAAAAGCTGGCCCGAACGGATGCCTGGTTCTGCTGAGATAGTAGTCCACTTTTTCGCTTTGAGAGTTTGTCTGCTCGTATTTGGCCTTGCAATCTATCGTACTTGTCTTTGTGACGGGATTCATAGTGTCGGCAAAGATTGTATTCTTTGAATACCGCCACCGTCTCTTGACAAATGAGACAACCAGCCTTTTCTTTGCATTGAACAAAAAAATAATCGTTTGTCCACTCCAGGTTAAATACCCTGCATTCTGAATCAATTTTTCTCTCACCTAACTTTTTCGCCATTATTCCGTTCTCAAACAGGTTGCAGTTTTAATATGCTTGAATAGTCCGCGATGGTCCCAGGGCTCCGCCCTCACCTGCGATCGTCCAGATGTCTCGGTAACACTGCTCGTGCATGCAACGGTGGACGTGCCCGCATGCATCAAAGGGAAACACTCTCCCCGCGCGTGTCACCAAAGAAGCAATGCGAACCCCGCTTCACTGGGATGATTTGTGGGCTCAGCAGGGGTGCAATGAACCAAACACAAGATTAAAATGTCCCAGTCTTCAAGGCCAAATAGGAAAAAAAATCCGATAGCGTCTCTGGTATTGTTCAGAGGGCCGGTCCAAATGTGCCGGCGGGCCGTAGTTTGGTGACCCCTGACTTACAGGAATTTAAATCTGAAGTCATGCTCCCTTTTGTTTTTTGTTTTATATTTTTTCAAATGAGCACATGGCTCATAGCCCAGTGTCTCTGTGGCGCAATTGGTCAGCGCGCTCGGCTGTTAACCGAGAGGCTGGTGGTTCAAGCCCACCCAGGGACGTGCCTCTTTGAAGAATTCCACTGTGTTTTGGCTTGCAAATTTCACATTCTCACTGGCCCTGCATGGGTTTTCTCTTGGTAATCCATTTTCCTCCCACATTCCAAAGACATACAGGGAAGGCTAACTGGACACTCAAAATTACCCATAGTTATGAGCAATGTTCCCTCTAATTTTTTGTTTGTCTGGGCAGAAAGACAGCCTCCCTGAGCACACTGAGTACTGGTGTGAGCAACATCATCATTGCTCGCTAAGGGCACACACCAGTATCACACCTGCCATAAGCAGGTGCATGTCTACTACACATAAATGATTTATTAATAATAAAATGTAATGATTAATATCTATGAATGGGCGGCCCAGCGGATGAGTGGTTCGCGCGTCGGCCTCACAGCTAAAAAAAAGGGATTTTATTTTGTGCGCTCCATATGATTTGATGTGCGCAGAGAAGACGAGAGTAGTGCGCAATCCCGCACGCGCGCAGCTTAGAGGGAACATTGGTTATGAGTGTCAGCGTGAATGGTTATCCATCTCCTAGTGCCCTGCGATTGGCTGGCCACCAAGTCAGGTTGTCCCCTGCCTTGTGTCTAAAGTTGGCTGGGATAGGCCCCAGCACCCCCGCAACCCTTGTGAGGATAAGTGCTTCAGAAAATGAATGAATGAATCACATCCATCAGTAGCAGTAATTGTTTACTATTAGCATTGTTTGTTTTTGGCAAAAGTGGGCATTAATGCAAGTTTATACATTTATAACAATACTTATATTATTTTCAAACTTGGTGGGTTCGTTCAAATTGAGTTTGCAACCTTCAAATTATGTAAAGAAAGCCTTGATTTTTATAGGAAAAACAAAGATAGTGAGCAAATTTATGCATTAATGGGCACTGTGGCTTAGCTGGTCAAAGTGCCTGTCTTGTAAACAGGAGATCCTGGGTTCAAATCCCAGCAGTGCCTACAAACCTCTTCCTATATTTTTCAGAACACCTTAAAATTTAGATCATAGGTGTGAAATGTATTAACATGTTTACTGGCATGCTCCTTGTGTAACAAAAATAATGTTTCAGTACGAGTTATAAATGCATCCTTGTCATAGCCCTGTATCCTTGTCATAGCCCTGCATCATTGTCATAAAGACTTTGTATGTCAAGCAATCTTGTTCTAATGAAACCCGTTGATGCGGGAGAAGGAGTCGGAGATTGGCGGGGGGAAACAGTCGGAGATTGACCGGAGTCTTACGCAGAGTAACTCTCTGTCTGTTTCTCTCCGTGCTCCCCTTCTGCAGAAGCGTCAAAATCTCACTCCATCTGTCTTGGTGTGTTTACTTGTGTTCGACCTTGTTGAATGTTCAGCGTGGACCTGACAATAGGTGTCAAACTGATTCCAGAAAGGGCCAGATGGATGCAGGTTTTCTTCCCAACTGAAACAGCACGGACAATTTGACCAATGAGGTTTCTGCTGGAATAAGCAGAACCAGACTGCCATAAACTAATTATTGTAAGATAAAAGATTGGATGAGAACAAAATGTGTCTGCAAGCCAATGTTCGTCCATCCGTTTCTGTATATTGCGCTATCTGCTGGAATCGGAAGGTAGTGACATTCAGGTGCTGGGCTTGGTCCAGCTGCGCATACTCTGCCTGGGCTGAGAACACAGTGTGGCGCACAAGTGGAGTGTCTCTTGCTAGGCGTGGCAGCGCAGCGCGGCTCAGCGTGTCACTAACATACATTTCAGGCCCAGGCTTATCCACCACATCCAGGTTTTAGTACTGCAGTTGCATCAACATTCCTTGGAGATGTTTTGGCAAACTCAGGAGAGGCTTCTTGAATATGGTGATCAGCGGTTTGTGGTCCGTTTCTGCTGTGACCATTTCTCTGCCATATAAGTACTGGTGGAATCTTTGGCACGCAAAAACTACTATGAAGACCCGAATAATCGTATGCCTACGATTATTTTTTCAACTCAAATTTTCGCATGCCTACGATTCTTATTCGGGTGCCTACGATTATAAATTTTTGCCTCAATTAAGTCCGTACAGCAGCAACATTGTTCTATGTCATTAACTTTCTACGTGTAAAGCACACGTGCTGTTTTTACTAACGTACTAGTACTAGTAAGAACGTGCAATTGCCACTGGTAGAGTTGCAATATACATAATTACAATGTCATACCTGTCAACCTGGGCCAATTCCTCCCCGTATTAATGATTGGAATTCCCCGTATTAAGCAATAGAAAACCTTACAAATGCAACGCGGAACATATTTACTCACATAGGGTGCACGTAAAAGTGTTATGGTCGCGCCGCGTTGTCGTGACGCGACCGTGAATGTATTCGGACCCAAGCGCTATGACTCATAGCTGCTTAAATAACGAAACAGGAAATGATTTAATCATTTCCTGTTTCGTGTGAAAGGGGAATGCGTGTGCGCATGTCATGCTTAAAGCATGACAATATTAGCAGTTCTGTTTAGACACTAATTATCTCGTGCCTACTAATATTCATTATTTTTGGAATTTTCCACTGCCTACTATTATTCCGGTGCCTACTATTATTAATTCATTTGGAATTTTCCACTCCCTACTATTATTCCAGTGCCTACTATTATTCGGGTCTTCATAGTATGCTCAGACACTCTTTCTCGATTTGAGCATAATTTTGTTCAGTTTGTCTTAGGGCTCTCGAGGCGAAAGCCACCGGCTGTCCGCCTTGCAGCAAGCAGCATCCAAGCCCATTCATGCTGGCATCACTCTGGATGGTGACAGGTTTTGTGACGCCATAGACAGGTCTGAGAACAGGTGTGTTGGAGACCAGCCGCTTTATCTCATTTACTGCGTCCTCATGTTTGGCCAGCTAGTGTGTCAGGCCCCAGACTAGACTGGTGGCTGGTTGCACCTGTCACCTGATCACAGGTCCAGCCTCTAATGACTCAAGTGCTGCCTGGTGTTTAGTCATTAGCCTACAAGGAGTATTTAAAGCCACCAGGAACATGTCCATGCTGCTGGATCGTCTAAACAGTTTACTGTGAGGTACACTCTTGTGGTTTTCCTTGCCTGTCTTATTGATATTCGACCTCTTGTTTGCTCCCAGGATTCCGGCCATGCTCTGCCCCCACGACCACGGATCACGGATCACGGATCACGGATCACGGACCACGGACCACGGACCACGGACCACGGACCACGGACCACGGACCACGGACCACGGACCACGGACCACGGATCACGGACCACGGACCACGGACCACGGACCACGGACCACGGACCACGGACCACGGACCACGGACCACGGATCACGGATCACGGATCACGGACCACGGACAACGACCACGGATCACGGATCACGGACCACGGACCACGGACCACGACCACGGATCGCGGACCACGGACAACGACTTCGCCTTCGACCCTGAACACGCCACATGGACTCCACGGCAACCGACCTTCCCGCTATGGCTAACGACCCGCCTCCGCCGTCCCCTCTTGTGCTCGCCCGCCTCGCGGACGATCGAAATAAAGATTTGAAAGAACCCAACTCGCACCCTCACCTGCTTTGGGGTCCTACATCCCCGTACGTAACAGCACGATCCAGCCAGAATGGACGCCGCGGGCTCAGACCGAGCCCCCACCGACCAACCTGCGCAAGTCGTGGACCAGCACACCCAAGCTATAAATTGGACCACAACCAAAGATCTTGATGAAGCTCTGTCTGTGATGTGATGAGATGAAAGAGAAAAGGCATTTTAATGATTAAAAACAGAAATTTACTTATGTTACAGCTCCAATAAAATGGTAAACTTGCTTTAAATAGTTGATGGTATTTAATTTATTGTCTGCCATTGACATCGATAAGTGTCCAATTCAGTTCCATGCTGAAACTGTTTTGCTTTTATAGTTACTTTCCCACCAGTTTTGTTGAGGGTGTTGTGGTCATCATATGTTAAGCAGATTATTGTTATTAGTATAATAATTATTATAAAGACCAAAAAGATATTTCAATGTAATGTTTGTGTTGCAAACCCACTTCCACCTGCTCGGTCTGCATCATTTTACAGGCCACTGGCACTTAAATCTTAATGAAAATGAATTAATAAATGAGACTAATTAAAAACAATTAATGGAATTTGGGAGAGAAACAAGCGGCTTAAATTGCCACCATCCAGTGGCGGGCCGTCAGGGCCTTCAAGGCTTTCTCTGCTGGCCTAAGAAATATCTGAATCACATATTATATTTTGTCCATCAATACTTAGTAAATAATTCCAAATTGTCTGTTAGCTTCCTTTCATTGCCTTTCCCCCTGGTTGCACTGCTTCCAGATGTGTTTTCATATTGAAGCATTTAACCAATCACATTTCAGCCATTATTTGTTGCCAGGGTCAGAAATCTGCCTCAAGGCCTTCACAATCAGTTCTGCGGGCTCTGCTGCATTAATCAAGCGTCGATAAGACTTGCTTTAACCAATCAGATTTCGAGTTGGCAACACCACAATGCATTGTCCCAGGCGTAGGGATACGTCATTGCCTTGTCCTAGGCGTAGGGATACGTCATCGCTTTCACCAACTATGATTGGCTGGTGATTAGCCATAGCTACCAAACTGTATTTGGAGCGAACTGCACACGCAAATATATTGTTGTGTTGATTTAAAGCCATTTTCGGACTATGCCAGAAATACGACAGGATAGGCTCGACTTTCAGCATTAGCTTTGATGGCGATAGAAAAGAAGGAAGAGAGAAAGTAGGATGGATATTGTGTCCAGTTAAAAATGATTTTTGGTGAGTAAAATATGGCTATATTCCTAAATAATATTTCAATAATGGGCCAAGTTCTGATATCTGAAAAGCTCCAGTGTTTGTATTTAATCACTAAATGCTGCGAGGAAGTGGATTTTACCCCATTTTAGTGCAATTTTTGCCGTTTCGCGTATGGACGTATATGGACGTATCGACGTTCATCGCTGTCTTTTTCCCAGGGAAATGATACTCCAGGCCCGGTACGGATGTCTAAAAAGCTGCAGTATTTGTATTTAATCAATAAATGCTGTTTTCGGCTGGATTTTACCCCATTTTCGGGCAATTTTTGCCGGTACGCCATTGACGTTCATCGCTGTCTTTTCCCGGTAAAATCACCCCCCGGCCCGGTTGTAATGTCTGTAAAGCTCCCGTATTTGTATTTAATCATTAAATGCTGATAGGAAGTGGATTTTACCCGTTGAAGGCGCTACGCGAAAATGCACGGACCGCCACTGCCACCATCATATCTGGCGGTCCGCAAGAGGCGGGGCCACGGTCCAAATGTAGATCATAGAGCGTGACGTCACCAGGAGCGCTTTGCTCTTTGATGTCACCAGGAGCTCTTTGCTCTTTGATGTCACCAAAGCAAATATGGAGCAACCAGAGGATGGCATTCAGTCAGATGCTGCAGTTGGACGTCTTCGATCAATCTGGAGACACAAGACTCACTTGTACAAACTTTTCTGCCATCTCAACTTTTTGGAAACACTGAAAATGCTTAGAGGTAAGTTGGATTCAACTTTGAATTAGTTTAGCCACCGACCGAATGAAAGAGTCCTGCCCGTCTGTTGTCGTTTATTTAATTTTGGAATGCGTGTGATGAAAAAACGTGACTGAAACTTATCAAATAAAGTCTGTTAAGATTGTAAAGGAGGCTAAAAGCTTTTACTAAACTTGTTTGGTCGGTCGTTGTCGTTATGCTTCGTGCAAAGTCATCGAGACGTTTTTATTTCATTTGCGACATTTTTTGACGGCTAATATTGATGTTTGCAGGCAGCTCTTCTTTTTTTTATTTAAAAAAAACTGCCATTTCACCTAACGGCAATTTTGCTTCGCATTTAACCGACTGATATCTATAATTTCGTTTCGTCAAGTCGAAAACAACATTTGGCATATCGCGTTGTGCTAAACGCACAGTCGTTAACTGCAAAAATTCAAATTTTTGAACTTAAACATTGAACGCATCAAGTTCAATATTAAATTCATCATTCTGTATGGGTAAATTGCTCAATGCAGAGGGGCTATTTATCGTGCTTTATTTTTTTGGTTTAGTATTTAGCCTCTGCAATTACTTTTTTGAACGTGCCTGTACTGTATTGAAGATGTTAGCCACGACACAGTCATCCGTTTACGTCTTTTACTTAGAACCAAGTGTGCAACAATACAGACACCAAAGTACGCATGCGCGTAATAGGTTGGCATACAGACGTTCCCCTACTTACGAACGAGTTACGTTCCGAGCGATTGTTCGTAAGGTTAATTTGATCGTAAGTTGCTTCAGTGCTATATTTTGTATTATAAGTTATGTTTAAGGCCTATATAAGTATATTGAAGGTTTATATAAGTATGTTTAAGGCTTGTATAAGTAACACACAGTATGTACATGTACGTAATAAGATAAATAAAATGAAGTTTAACTTACTTTTGGAAGATGTACTCGATGCTTAAGGAGATGATGGAGGAGGAGGAGGAGGAGGAGGAAGAAGAAGAGGATTTTATTTCATGAGAGGGTCTTCGTCGTCGCTGGAATGGGTTTTAAAAGTTACTTCCTCCTCCGTAACGTCACTGTAGGAAGAAGTTGAGGGTCGAGGAGAAGAAGATGAGGGTTGATGAGTATCTTCCTTGGAGGATTTACTAGAAACTGGCCGAAAGAAGCGATCTAACGACGATTGCACAGTTTTCTTCTTTTTTTCATCATAAATGATGAGGTAGCACTGTATGGCATCATTCAAATGATTTGCAACCTTTGTGCAACATTCAATATTTGGGTCTTGCTGCTCGAAGAGTGCGATGAGTTTTGTCTTGAATTTCTTCATGGGGACAGGCGTTTTTTCCTCCTCCTCCTCGACACGTTGCTGAGCCTCCTCCCTCTCACAGCGCCAAGCGTCGGTATTAGCGGCGGAAAGAAGCACAACTCGGAAAAAGGCGCTCAATTCAAAATCTAACTTACAGCATCTCTTTCCGAACATTTTTCGACATATGCCATATTCGCAGACATGTTCGTATGTACGGTTGTTCGCAACTCGAATGTTCGTAAGTAGGGGAGCGTCTGTACACCACATCACCCCCTCTTAAATTTAAAGCAGTATTTTTTCAAAATCACCCGTTTCCCTCATAACAAAGTTTTTTTTTTTTTTTTTACAAAAAAAAACAAGTATGAAAACAACAAGTATGAACAGCAGCATGTATCATTTACTTAGCTTTTCAAGATATCTGCTTGGTTTTTTACGCACACAGTCTGAGTGTCTCAGTAAAGGCGGGTCAAATGGAACCGATGGATACAATGGTACATCCCCAGTGACCTTGGGTGTGTTCACTTCATAGTGTGCATCAGGTTCAGACGTAGGTGTGTTCAGTTTATTATGTTCAGAGTGTGCATCAGGTTCAGATGTCTCTGTGTCTATTTCAGTCATTGCAGGTTGAGCTCTGGCACGCAGCTGATCTCCATGACGCCGATGCACAGTGTCAGAGTCTCTTTCTTTGACTTGGTACGACACAGGTCCTGTTTGTTTAACCACTTGTCCAGGAATCCATGTGTTACTGTTACACCCTGCATTTAATCTTGAAACACGGGGGAATAATTACAACAGTGAGACGTTGTTGTTTCCTCAATCCAACTTTTTACTGTAAAGATTCCAAATCCCCCGTGCCTCAAACTATGTGCTAAGACATCAATAATCGAATGCGATATTCTTTAACATGCCACACACTTGTCATATGGATCAAAGGATCAACAATCGAACACCGATACACACATCCAATCCAAACGTGTACATTCTCAACATGCAATCGTTAATTAATCAAACACTCTAGCATGTCACACTCTCCCCCACAAAAACAAATGTCGTCCCGACATCAGTATATTCCAAATATCTTCCCCTTGTTGGTTGTTATGCTGAACAGTCTAGCGAACTTGTCACTTCACATCCTCTTCTGTGAGCTGATACTTATGAAAACTCCAGACGGCAAGGGCCACAGTTCAAATATAATCCACAACTCGTACGGTCCACGTTCACTGGATGGAAACTGTAATCACAGTCCGTAACAGTCCATGCCCGCATAATACATGTCACCCTTGTAGGCTCAAGCCTGTTGGAGTCCATACATAAGGGGTGGTTGAATGTAATATGGCTCCAGGTGTACTAACCAAGGAACCACTCCTGGTGCAGGGTAAGCAGGTAGCAGCTGATGTGGTGACTGAGTACTGTAACAGGAGGGGACACCAAGCTGATCATAAGTCGTTCGTCGTGGTGGATGTCTCTTCCTTCTTGGCTGTTCATAAGTCAACGGCTCAGGTTCATTCACAGCGGTTGGCGGAGAGGTCTCTGATAAATGATCATCACGAGGATCTTCAACAGACAGATTTGTTCCCTCACCAAGCAGGTGCTCCAGCTGATAGTCATCTTCTGCTTGTACTGGTCTGGAAGCAGGGCCCTTCACTTCAAGTCTCTGATCCGCTGGCAGTGGCCTGTGCTCAGACTCCATCCCTTGGGCATCTCTCTCACTTAGCACCTGGAGGGGCTCGTAGTGAAAGTCATCTTCGTTACCACTGTCTTTGTCTGTCCCTTGAAGATGAGATACCGGCTGCTGTTTATTTCTCTCCATACTCTTGTCAATTTTTCCTCCTTCTGCTGTCAGGTTTTTAATCAGGATGCGCTCTCCTGGTTGTAGCACGGAGCTCCTCACTTTGGTATCATAGTGCTTTTTACCTCGTTCTGCAGCTTTTCGTACACTCACGGTGGCAATGGTGTACGCCTCCTCCATCCCTCGTCTCCCTTTCTCCACTTTGGCCTTGTATAACTACATCTTGTGCATTTGCTCCCTGCAGCGTGCCACCTCACTCTCCAGCTTGTCAGCTTTGATTGCGCGTTCTCTCAGCGCATCCAGTTCATCGCGATAGGCGCGGGCTGCATGGGCGTCTACGAGCAGCTTCAAATTCTCCTGCTGGAGCCTCTTTATTTCTCCCTCCATGTTTTCCTGCTTGTGTCTGTTGTCCAGCAGTTGTTCATTCCTCTTTTCTAGCTCTTCTCTAAGTCGTCTGATCTTTGTCTTTGAATCGGCAAGTTCCACCAATAGGTGTTGCTGAGTTCCCACCTGCTGCTGTTGCATGCTGGGAGGATTGACGATGGCCAGTGGACTGGATGTGCCACAAAGCACACGAACCACACCTTCCCTTTCCTGAGTTAGCTCTTCTATAGTCTCTTCTTTTAGTGGTCTGCCTCCTCGGATTTTACATCCAGCTTGGAAATGTTCTCCACTCCCACACCGATAACAATGTGTGCACTTCACATCTCGCCCTCCCTACTGTCAAGCAAAACACCTTCTTGGGACATAAGCAGGGCGGCTAGTGTTCCAGGGGGGTGCTGGGGGCTTGCTGTAGTAATTTTGTTTTGCAGAAGGTGGCTGGGGCTCCCTAACTGGTCTTCTAACTGAAGGTGGGAGGTAGGACTGAGGCTGAAACATAGCCTGCTGTAGTGTCTCTTTGATCTGAGCTATTTCTACATTGAGATCTATAAGAGAAGCAACACTTGTCTTAAGTTCAGTCAACCCCGCTCGTACCTCACGGGACACTTGGTTTTTCTTCTCCAGGGCAATTGGTAGGTCGTAGTTCTTCTGAGTGCACCTTGCTAACATGTGTCGCTGCCTGTGGGGTACTAAACTTCTTTTTATTTCTCCTTTCCGTTTCATTAGCACAGGCTACATTTAACCGCTCTAGCAAAAGCTCATCTGAAGTCTTACAGTTCAGCAAGAGAGGCTGCATATCTACTCTAACACTGTCACTCTGGAGACCAGTGAGTATTGTGTGCAAGCACATACGCTGGACTAAACTTTGGTTGTACTGGATTCCTGATTCTGATTCTCGAGATGCAAACAGTACCTTCTGCCTAAGAACTAAGACTCGCATTAAGAAACTTTGAGGAGTCTCTTTGATATGCTGCACTTCTGAAGCTAACTGTATATAGAGGTCGGTAGCACTCCTCTCCTGAAAATGAGCGCGTAGGATGCATTTCAGTGTGGGAAGAGTGAGGTTAGGTTTTTCTTCCAAGTAATTACGTAGCTGCAAACTGGGGGAGATAGGCCTGATAACTGCATCAATGATTTCCACATCTAGGTAACACCTATTCAGTCCATTTTCAATTTGATGAACGAGGCTGGAGAATGTCAGCGTGTCCCTCTGGCCTGGTTCACCTATTTGGCCGGCAATTTTGAAGTCCTTGCGGCAGTATGAGCTTGGCTGGGGAGACACCCCCCCGCTCGAGGGTCCGCAGCATCTGGTAGCTGGGGCAAAGTTATTGGAGTCTCTTCCAATCTTGATCCTTGTTTTTTGTATTTATCTCTTTTGACTTCATGCTTCATATCTGATATTTTATCCTTCAGTTTCAACAATTCAGACATGCCTTCATCCTGCAGTTCCTCTAGTTCTTCTTTTCTAGGTACTTCACAATGTGAGCCACCAATGATAGACGCGATTTCCGTTTAACACTTCTTAATATGTTAAGAAAATCACATATTTCCAGTAGGTTATTTTCCGTCAGGTTGTTCAATGTTCCTACGACCTCTTCGAGTAACTGCTCCATTTTGTTGACGCTAGGAGCTCTGTTGACTGTACAGGAGTGAACTCTGAACTGGCACGTCTTTACTGTCCCTCTGATGATCTCTTATTGGCCTCAGATGACAAGTACTCAACCGCCAACTTCCAGTTCTTCTTAAACAGCAACACCTCCTCTCACTACCATTTGCCTGGTTTGTAGTGTTTGGGGGGATTTAGCTGGCTCAGAATTCAGTGAGCAGGTCATGGACACTGGACATCTGAGCAGCAATCCCAGCGGTTCCGCCAAAATGTTACACCCTGCATTTAATCTTGAAACACAGGGGGGAATAATTACAACAGTGAGACGTTGTTGTTTCCTCAATCCAACTTTTTACTGTAAAAATTCCAAATCCCCCGTGCCTCAAACTATGTGCTAAGACAACAATAATCGAATGCCGATATTCTTTAACATGCCACACACTTGTCATATGGATCAAAGGATCAACAATTGAACACCGATACACACATCCAATCCAAACTTGTACATTCTCAACATGCAATCGTTAATAAATCAAACATCTAGCATGTCACACTACCTCCTACTGCTGCTGCAAGTTCGTTCTTGTTGAAAGTGCGATCCTCTGCTGAGAAGTCATATTGGTCTTTTTGTTGATACTGCTTTCTGCGAACCGTCTCTCTGATGCTTGTAACAGAACAAACAAATTTAAATTAACTTGGATTAATATATACAGACACACTCAAACATACGTTTAATGTAACTTTACACAAAACTGAATTCTATGTTTTTTTTTTTTTTTTACCTTAGCTGTTTGCTAAGGTAAATAAGTAAATAATAAATAAGTAGAACAATGTCCTTATACTTTTGTCATATTATAAGATGAATCACGTTTTAAACTGATTTAACATGTCATCTTTTTGGTAGTTCCAATAAAGCTCTCTTTTTGGTGAAAAATGCTTTTTGGGTGCTTTTTGTTGACAAAAGCAGCCTTCCAAATTCAAAGGTGACAAAAAAGAGAAGCGTTATTTGCTAAGATTTAAAACTAAGAGGAAAATGAATACATTATTTTGAACAATTGGACAAATTAATATATAAAAGATACAGATCCTAGATTCAATATATAAATTATTTTCTTTAAAATGTATCATGTTTGAATAACACTCAATATTCTTATTGAATTTGCTAGCAAATTCAATAGACAAAAACAGCAATTTTTCAAATTTCTTAGGCATGTCTTTAACTGTGAAGACATATTTTCCATATTATTTACATCACATTATTGATTATTTACTTTGTAATTTACTAATTTAGGCTCCACTATTTCGGATAAATTGTGAAGTAAATAAAATCTTCAACGACACTCAATTTTCTTATACAGTAATACCTTGACATAAAAGTGTTCCAACATACGAGAAATTTGAGATATGAGGAAAATTCTGAGCAAATAGCCCAGCCTTCAACACTATAATACCAGACATTCTGACTGACAAACTCTCCCACCTTGGACTATCCTCTCCCATCTGCTGCTGGATAAAGAACTTCTTAACCAACCGACCACAAACTGACAGACTTGGTCCCCACCTCTCTTCCTCCATTACACTGAGCACCGGCTCCCCTCAAGGCTGTGTACTGAGTCCTCTTCTGTACTCCCTGTACACATACGACCGTACACCGACCCACCAGTCTAACTCCATCATCAAATTTGCCGATGACACCACTGTGGTCGGACTCATCTCAGGGGGGGATGAGTCGGGCGACAGAGATGAGGTCAACAAACTGTCTTTGTGGTGCTCGGTGAACAATCTCACACAGAACACCACAAAATCTAAAGAAATAATCCTGGACTTTCGCAAACAGCACAGATCTGGCCTCACTCCTCATAAATGGAGTATGTGTAGACAGGGTCCAGTCCGTTAAATTCCTGGGGGTCTACGTCACGGATAAGCTCTCCTGGTGTACAAACACCATGGCAGTAGTGAAGAAGGCCCAGAAACGACTCCATTTCCTCAGGGTACTCAGGAGGAACAACTTGGACAGTAAGCTTCTGGTAACCTTCTATAGAGCCATTGTGGAGAGCATCCTGGCATACTGCATCACAGTGTGGTACGCTGGTGGCACGGCAGCAGAAAAAAAGGCCATGCAGAGAGTGATTAACACTGCCCAGAAGATCGTCGGCTGCTCTCTGCCCTCACTGGAAGACATTGCCAGCCCTCGTTTCCTCAGCAGAGCCAGGAATATTGTCGGGGACCCATACCACCCTGGTCACAACCTGTTCCAGCTGCTGCCCTCTGGCAGACGCTATAGGTCTCACAAAGTACGGACAAATAGGCTTAAGGACAGTTTTTTACCCACATCCATCAGGACTCTAAATTTGCGGTAACACGACACACAATCCCTTCTGTATAATAACTTCAGGGTGAGGTAACATGAAAAGACGTTGGGCGGTGATCTGCCTCCTACTGGCTGACTGAAGGTAAGTGAGAGACAGTGAGAGGTAAGTGATCCGTTCGGGGGGTGATGTGATGTATCCATTACGGCAGAATTCCAAATTACGAGTCTGAAATTATTTTCACTTATTTGGGTCTTTTGCCGGGAAAACGCACCTTATGGAGAAGCACTACCAATTTCGTCATACGCAGCTGGGTATGATGACAATTAGGCTTTTGTCGAGTCAATGATGATGACAAAGCCTATGTCCGATTATTATTGTTGTTGTTGTTGTTATTGTTGTTGTCACCCTCACCACCATCACACCATCACACCACCACACCATCACACCATCACAATTACAGTGGTACCGTATTTTGCTGTTTAATATACCCCCTATTTAATATACCCCGGTATATTAAACGGCAGGGGTATATTAAATAGCGCACAAACGGGAAGGTACGATCCACTACGCACTCTTTATGCCGTGACGGGGTGCATCAACGTTTTGTGGGAGGACTGGTTCGAGAATGGAAAGAAGGAATTCACACAGAAAGGAATTAGGAGGCGACCAGGCTGGGATCAGGTAGTACAGTTTGTGTCCCACAGCACGTAAATGCTGGATGCAACCAAATTCCGCAAAGCATTTGAATGTTGTAGCATCAAGGAGAAAGGGGAAGCTCACTGCAACGCTGAACTGAACTCCGGCTTGAAAGCTTTGCTGGAGCAGAAAAAGAAAACCAAAGATCCCTTGCCAAATTTAGGACTTGGGGAGGAAGCTGAAAGTTAGGATGAAGATGAAGTCGTCATTGAAGAGAAGTCTGTTGCTGACAGCGATTCGGAGTCTTTGTCCGACTAGTAACTACTACTTACTGCTGCATAAAGTCTGACTTGGAATTTTAATGAACTTAAGTATCTATAATTATGCCCCCATGAACACCATACAAATCTTGCCAAAAAAGCTGAGTTGCCGTTTAATATACCGGGTATATTAAATGGCAGGGGTATATTAAATGGCGCACAAACGGGAGGCTCAAAAAAGAAAAAAATCATTCAATATATCTGGGTATATTAAACGGCAAAATGGTGACGAAATGAATGTATGGCGCCTTCTTCCGTTTGGTTTCATTTCTGTGAACAAGAAATTTAGTCATTTTATAATTGGAAAATGGTTAATCATTTATCTTCGTGTCTTTGCAGGTTTCAGAAATGATCTTGGTGCTGATGGGCAGGAGTCTGTTGACCTTGAAGGTGAAGTTGAGGAGGAGCCAGAGTTCTCTCAACAGTGCAAAAGAGAAGAGCAACCTTCAATCAAAACCAAGGAAGGTGTCAAATGGTCAACTGGTGAGCCTTTCAAGAGTGAAGATGATCTGGGCGTGGCCAACAGAGGGGCGGAGCTTCTGAGCGGCAGCTCAACAGAAGGATGGCGAGCAGAAAATTTAATTGCTCCTTTATCAGATGGCAACGACTTGCTTTTTGACGATGATGATGTTGAAGATGTTAAGAAAAATCCCAGTGGCGACAAACTCTGCAAATGCTTTCAGTGTGGGAAAACTTTTGGGAAAAAGTCTTCTTTGAAAACACACATGAGGAGCCACACTGGGGAGAAACCCTTATCATGTTCAGTTTGTGGTAAAACATTTACACACAAGGGAACATTTAAAATACACACAAGAACCCACACTGGTGAAAAACCATTTTTGTGCTCAGTTTGTGGTCGAAGATTCACACACAAGGAAAGCTTAAAAACCCACATAAGAACCCACACAGGTGAAAAAACATTTTCGTGTTCAGTTTGTGGTAAAACATTTACAGAAAGGAGAACGTTAAAAACCCACACAAGAATCCACACAGGTGAAAAACCATTTTTGTGCTCAGTTTGTGGTCGAAGATTCACACACAAGGAAAACTTAAAAACCCACATAAGAACCCACACAGGTGAAAAACCATTTTCGTGTTCAGTTTGTGGTCAGACATTTACATGGAAGACAAGCTTAATTAGTCATGGAATAACCCACACAGGTGAAAAACCATTTTCGTGTTCAGTTTGTGGTCAGACATTTACACGGAAGACAAGCTTAATTAGTCATGGAATAACCCACACAGGTGAAAAACCATTTTCGTGTTCAGTTTGCGGTAAAAGATTTACACGGAAGACAAGCTTAATTAGTCATGGAATAACCCACACAGGTGAAAAACAATTTTCGTGTTCAGTTTGCGGTAAAAGATTTACACGGAAGACAAGCTTAATTAGTCATGGAATAACCCACACAGGTGAAAAAACATTTTCGTGTTCAGTTTGTGGTCAGACATTTACACGGAAGGGGACTTTAAAAAGGCACACAAGAACCCACACGGGTGAAAAACCATTTTCGTGTTCAGTTTGTGGTCAGACATTTACACGGAAGACAAACTTAAGTAGTCATGGAATAATCCACACAGGTGAAAAACCATTTTCGTGTTGAGTTTGCGGTAAAAGATTTACAAAGAAGAGAACCTTAAAAAGGCACACAAGAATCCACACAGGTGAAAAACCATTTTCGTGTTCAGTTTGTGATCGAAGATTCATACAAAAGGAAAGCTTAATAGCCCACATAAGAACCCACACTGGTGAAAAACCATTTTTGTGTTGAGTTTGTGGTCGAAGATTCACACAAAAGGAAAGCTTAAAAGCCCACATAAGAACCCACACTGGTGAAAAACCATTTTTTTGTGTTCAGTTTGTGGTAAAGCCTTTTCTCAAAAGCAAGATTTAGGAAAACACACAAGAATCCATACAGGTGAAAAACCATTTTTGTGCTCAGTTTGTGGTCGAAGATTCACACAAAAGGAAAGCTTAAAAGCCCACATAAGAACCCACACTGGTGAAAAAACATTTTCGTGTTCAGTTTGTGGTAAAACATTTACAGATAAGGAACGATAAAAACCCACATAAGAACCCACACTGGTGAAAAAACAATTTCCTGCTCAGTTTGTGGTCGAACATTTTCCCAAAGGAGAAGCTTAAAAGAACACTTATTAACCCACACTGGAGAACAATGTTTTCCTGCTCAGTCTGTGGCCACAGATTTGCTACAACAGCCCAATTAAAAAGCTACACAATTCAAAAACGGTTTCCAGGCGCAGTTAATGTTCCAACATTTTCACCGAAGGGAACCTGAAAAGAACACTTAACAACCCGCAGTGGTGAAAAGCCCTTTCTTTGCTTAATTTGTGGTTCAACACATTGGTTAAAAATACTTAATAATAAATAATACTAAGTCTGTTGCCAAGGATTTATTCATAAGACTTAAAAGACACAAATGTGTGTGTATGTTATCTATTAATTGGCAAAAATGACGAGAAACCCTCGTGTCATTTTTTAATCATGTTGATAAAATTAGTCTGCTGTGAATATGTCTGTGTTTGAAAAAGAGAAATACTAGTCAAATGTTGTTTTATTTCATTTAATCTTCAGAATGTTCTATTAGCTTTGTAAACTACATTCTTTTCCCTTTTTTAACTATAAGAACTGACTTTGGGTTCATTTTAGAGTAGTTCTTTTCGCTATTTATATTTATCCAAACTGATTTGATTTGTATGTAAATAGACCTGGCAGTCGGTATATGAAATCAAATGTGAATAGTTTTTTTAAAATTTTATTTTAATGGTGAACAAACAGATAATACTCAATATTCTTATGTATAAACATTAGTATGAAAAAAATATTGATGGCTTGAAACTTATCGTTGTGATTGTCCATTGCTTTCACCTGTGGTCGCCTCCCCAGTGTGCCACCCACCTGTTTTCCATGTCTCATTAACCCATGCCTTACTGCGTCTTGCGGCTTTTGGTTCCATTTAATTTTTTTGTGTGTAATTTTTGATTTTGGGCTCATGTTTTCAGTTTGCTTTTTGTGTTTTTAATTAAAACTTTTTATGTATACCGTAGTGATTGTATTGACACACTACTAGTGATGTGTTTGTGAGCATCACTTGTCGTTTCCACACAGTGACCTACTGCTTCGCAGAATACTGACATCTGATGGACGTTAAAAATTACTGTAGGAAACTTTATACAAAAAGCCCAAGGGTGCTTTTTCGATTACATGTGGGCCGGACTATTTTAGATATAATATTTATACAGTGGCGGGCCGTCAGGGCCTTCTCTGCTGGCCTAAGAAATATCTGAATCATTATATTTTGTCCATCAATACTTATTATTCCAAATGGTCTGTTAGCTTCCTTTCATTGCTTTTCCCCCTGGTTGCACTGCTTCCAGATGTGTGTTTTCATATTGAAGCATTTAACCAATCACATTTCAGCCATGATTTGTTGCCAGGATCAGAAATCTGCCTCAAAGCTTTCACAATCAGTTCTGCGGGCTCTGCTGCATTAAACAAGACTGTTGCTTTTAACCAGGGGTCCCCAAACTTTTTCTTGTGAGGGCCACATAACTTTTCCCTTCTCTGATGGGGGGCCGGTGTCAGTTTGTAACAGAAAAAGTGTGACGATCGTAGGGGAGCTTAATTTTTTTTATTGTTTTCCAGAAAGCCACACAACCAAATAACCCTTTCCAGGTTCTTTACAGAAAAAAAGTCAGGAAACATATAATAACACTATTAATGAAATGAATAATAACTAAATAACCCTCTCTGAGTTCTTCACAGAAAAAACAGGAAATAAATAACACTATTTATGAAATAAATAATAACTAAATAACTCTCTCTGGGTTCTTCATAGAAAAAAAAGCCATGGAACATTAACTTTCTGTTGTGCCATGCACAATCTTCTCCCTTTGCTCTGAAGTTTATGCACGACACCACAACCGTCATTACGGAATCCCACGTCAACATTTTGCAGCACAGTGCTTGGTGGTGAATTTGGCAGTGGACTCGTAGCGGGGCGGTGAGACCCCTTTTTTCCAACTCCCGGTTCATGCGTCCCATTATTAGACCGCGAGTTTCGACCACCATGCTAGGAGCCCAGTCAGTCGTGATGCTAGCTAGCTTTGACCAGTCCAGGTCCAACTTCTCCATGGTTTGGCACACTTTGTCAAAAATATCCTCTCCCGTTGTAGTCCCTTTGAGACTTTGGAGGGCTGCCAGATCCTCGCAGATCTCAAAGTTTGCATTAACTCCACGAATAAAAATGAGCAGTTGCGCTGTGTCTTGCACGTCCGTGCTTTCATCCAGTGCTAATGAAAAAAAGTCAAATTATTTCGTCTTCTGCTGCAGCTGGGCATATACATTACTCCCGATTTCTTCAACGCGTCTGGTCATTGTACTCACCGACAGACTTACAGCATTAAATGCATCTTTCTTCTCGGGACACACCTCCTCCGCGACAGTATCCATACATTTCTTAACAAACTCTCCGTCAGTGAAAGGCTTACCGCTGCTTGCTATCAATTTAGCAACCCAAAAGCTGGCCCGAACGGATGCCTGGTTCTGCTGAGATAGTAGTCCACTTTTTCGCTTTGAGAGTTTGTCTGCTCGTATTTGGCCTTGCAATCTATCGTACTTGTCTTTGTGACGGGATTCATAGTGTCGGCAAAGATTGTATTCTTTGAATACCGCCACCGTCTCTTGACAAATGAGACAACCAGCCTTTTCTTTGCATTGAACAAAAAAATAATCGTTTGTCCACTCCAGGTTAAATACCCTGCATTCTGAATCAATTTTTCTCTCACCTAACTTTTTCGCCATTATTCCGTTCTCAAACAGGTTGCAGTTTTAATATGCTTGAATAGTCCGCGATGGTCCCAGGGCTCCGCCCTCACCTGCGATCGTCCAGATGTCTCGGTAACACTGCTCGTGCATGCAACGGTGGACGTGCCCGCATGCATCAAAGGGAAACACTCTCCCCGCGCGTGTCACCAAAGAAGCAATGCGAAGCCCCGCTTCACTGGGATGATTTGTGGGCTCAGCAGGGGTCCAATGAACCAAACACAAGATTAAAACGTCCCAGTCTTCAAGGCCAAATAGGAAAAAAAATCC
Source organism: Stigmatopora argus (assembly GCF_051989625.1). Lineage (NCBI taxonomy): Eukaryota > Metazoa > Chordata > Actinopteri > Syngnathiformes > Syngnathidae > Stigmatopora > Stigmatopora argus. The sequence continues at coordinate 4,783,200 of NC_135399.1, forward strand.
GATAGCGTCTCTGGTATTGTTCAAAGGGCCGGTCCAAATGTGCCAGCGGGCCGCATCCCCCCCAAAAAAAAAAAAAAAATCCGATAGCGTCTCTGGTATTGTTCAGAGGGCCGGTCCAAATGTGCCGACGGACCGTGTCCGGCCCGCGGGCCGTAGTTTGGTGACCCCTGCTTTTAACCATTCAGATTTCGAGTTCGCAACACCACAATGCTTTTTCGCAGGCATTGCCATTTTGCTGGCTGGGATACGTCATTGCTTTCACCAGCTAAGATTGGCTAGCTATAGAGAGTAGGCGGGCCAAAGCCATAGTGAGGCAGCCAGAGATGGCAAACTCCACCCACAATGGCCGACAGGAAAACAAATGGTTGCAGATTTGCTCACAAAGCTATTTTCCAGACGGACTTTTCCAGAAAAAAATTGACATCATTAAGAAAGGGCGGTCAACTCCGAAGCTAGCAAGCCTGTTACAGCCGGGAAAAGGGTGTGTGCGCCAGTTTCAGTGCGCTAAGTACAAAGAACTACCAAACTGTATTTGGAGCACGCTGCACAAGCAAATATATTGTTGTGTCGATTTAAAGCCATTTTCAAGGCGGACTATGTCAGAAACACAACAGGACAGACTCGACTTTCAGCATTAGCTTCGTTGCCGATAGAAAAGGAGGAAAGAAAGGAGGATGGATATTGTGTACAGTTAAAAAGGATTTTTGGTGAGTAAAATATGGCTATATTCCTAAATAATATTTCAATTGTATGAGGTTATTATTGATGATTTTTTATGTGTAGCTACGGTAGAGGTTTTATAGCCATCAAATAGTTTTTGAGGTTTGGATTGATTCCGATAGAAGGTGCTACCCCAAAATGCACGGACCGCCACTGTATATATATATATATATATATATATATATATATATATATATATATATATATATATATTTATTTATATTTAAATCAGATTAAAAGAACTGGATAAAAAGCCTTAAATATTGATTTTTTTATAGATCTAAAACAATGTTTATTTGAGCTTTTTTTTCTTAGTCAGGGAAGATGTCTTTTAATCATTTGTTGAAAATATTTTTATATAGTTATTTTTACATTTCACAAAATACTTATTGAACTAAAACACAAAAAGAAAAAAATTGGAGGGAAAAATTGCAAATATTCGTTAAAAATGGGAAAATAAAGAAATATAATTGACATCTATAGTTGGTCCGGGTTAAGGGAATAATTTAAATAAAAGAAAAAACAAACTTCTCCTTTTGGGTTTAAGACACCTTTGAGAAATTGTTAGTTTTCTGATATAATTTCTTTAAAATGCGCTTCTTCGATAACTTGTGATTGACAGTGTCTTAATTATTGTGTATGTTGCACCCTGCATTTTCACTTGAAACACGGAGAAATAATCACAATAGTGATTCGTTGTTGCTTCCTCAATCCAACTTTAATGATATGAAGAAGATCTCCCGTGCTGGGGTCAAGGTACACGGATCAAGGCCTCAATAATCGAATACCGATATACATCCAATCCAAACTAGTGGTATGGGCATCAAGGCATCAATAATCGAATATCGATATACATCCAATCCAAACTAGTTGCACATTCCCAACATGCCATCGTTAATAAATTAAACACTTTAGCATGTCACACTCTCCCCCACAAAACAAATGTCGTCTTGACATCAGTACATTCCAAGTATCTCTCCACTTTTTGGTTGTTATCCTGAACAGTCTTGTGAACTTGTCACATCACATCCTCTTCTGTGAGCTGATACTCATGAAAACTCCAGACGGCAAGGGCCACAGTTCAAATACAATCCACAACTCATATGGTACACGTTTACCGGATGGAAACTGTAATCACAGTCCGTAACAGTCCATGCCAGCATAATACATGTCACCCTTGTAGGCTCAAGTCTGTTGGAGTCCATACATAAAGGGTGGTTGAGTGTAATATGGCTCCAGGTGTACTAAACAATGGACCACTCCTGGTGCATGGTAAGCAGGTAGCAGCTGATGTGGTGGCTGGATACTGTAACAGGGGGGGACACCAAGCTGATCATAGGTCGTTCGTCGTGGTGGATGTCTCTCCCTTCTTGGCTGTTCATAAGTCAACGCCTCAGGTTCATTCACAGCGGTTGGCGGAGAGGTCTCTGATAAATGATCATCACGAGGATCTTCAACAGACAGATTTGTTCCCTCACCAAGCAGGTCCTCCAGCTGATAGTCAACTTCTGCTTGTACTGGTCCGGAAGCAGGGCCCTTCACTTCAAGTCTCTGATGCGCTGGCAGTGGCCTGTGCTCAGACTCCATCCTTTGGGCATCTCTCTCACTTAGCACCTGGAGGGGCTCGTAGTGAAAGTCATCTTCGTTACCACTGTCTTTGTCTGTCCCTTGAAGATGAGATACCGGCTGCTGTTTATTTCTCTGCATACTTTTGTCAATTTTTCCTTCTTCTGGTGTTGCCTCAACGGGTAATTGGTCACAGGACATCAGTAGATTTCTGTGCAGAACTCTGGAACGCCCTTTACCTTTTTCTGGCCTGACTTCATAGATTGGTAGATGAGATTCCATTCGCCTCACCACTTTGGTGTCATAGTGCTTTTTACCTCGTTCTGCAGCTTTCCGTGCACTCTCGGTTGCAATGGTGTACTCCTCCTCCATCCCCCATCTCCATTTCTCCGCATAGTCCTGCTGGCCATTTGTATCGGACTTGTTGCATAGTCCAAAGAGCATGTCCACTGGAAGCCTCGGCGATCTCCCGAACAGTAGGTAAAATGGTGAATAACTTGTCACTTCACAACGGGTACAGTTGTATGCATACACAAGCTTGTTCAAAGACTCCTTCCAATTCGATTTCTGTGTCTCAGTCAGTGACTGAGCATCTGTAGTAATGTCCTGTTCATTCGTTCCACCTGACCATTGTTGGGGCTACTTGCCAACACTTCAATAAACTCGAACACAGGAGCACACACTGAGACAGAAATAATGATATTTTAGCCACAGAATGTGACTACTACTCTGTGGCTCCTCAAAGCTATTTCCCGCCGAAAAGCTGCTTCAACTGTGTTTTTAATAGAGGTAGAACAAATCATAAAAATGGGAGGCGTTGATACAAATGAAGAGGGTGGTGTCCAAAAGGTGTAGTGCACATTTTAACCAATAGGTGTAAATAAAATTCTATTCTAGTAACTTTTAATACATCAGAGTGCAAAAGTGTGCAAGATTAAATATAAGAATACTATTCATATTTCACATTTCCCCCCTGAAGTAACGAAAATAATTTTCTTTAAACACTTCAATTTGTATCCCTCCTTTTCAGGTTTTAGAATACAAATATCATCATCAGTTACTGATTCACAGGGTATGGAAAATAACGAAGTCACTTGTCAAGGCAGAGGCGAAAACTCAAGTTTACTCAGCGGTACTTGAGAAAAAATTCCTCTACGTCCCTCTTAATGAGCGAACACAATTTTTAAGTCAAGACAAGTACATTTACCCAGAGGATTCGACATCCTGGGATTCGTCACATTTTGGAGTAGTGCAAGAATCTCCAGCATGGTTTGCCATGCGGTGATACTTTATGTCACTGTAAGCTACCAGCGTGTGCTGGATAGTGTTTTGAATCATAGCTTTCATACAAGGGATTACACAAAAAAAAAATACAGAATAGTAGTAAAACCGCAAGAATGGGGGTTGCAAATGTAATCAGAATAGAGAACCACGATCCAGGTGTTAACCACGACCACAGTGATACACCTACGGCTGAGTGATCCTGGGCCATGGTGTTGGCTAGGGCTTTCATTTCAGCTATGGCATGAGTTATGTTACCTTTGTCATCGATTTCATCTGGGATGAAGGTGCAACAGTGTTCTCCAACTATCACACACACCTCCATCCTTGGCTGTTATCAAATCCAGGACCATCCGGTCTTGAAACTCAATTTCTCTAATGGCTTTAAATTCATCTGCTATACCTTGTAGGGCCTTGACTGTTTGGTTAATGAACAGTCCCATTTGATAATTCAATGTCTCTATACGGAGCATACGTTTACCTACTCCAAGCTGGGGAAGTAGTGACAATATGATTTTTTGGGGGGTGGACCATAATTTATGATTGTCAGGAACATCACTGCCCCAAATTGAATCATGTGGTTTGAATTGCACTGGTAGTAATCTCTTATTTCTTACTGGTATTTTCACTCCCCTTAAAAGGAATGCATCTTGGACCATCTCGTGACCGGATGATTCGCCGAAAGACGTTTCGCCGACGGACGTTTGACAGACGGACAGGTCGCCGAATGGACGTTTCGCCGAACAGCCGTTCGGCCGAATAAACGTTTGGCCGAACGGAGGTTTCGCCGAAACGGGATTCGCGCGCTCGCCCCACCCCCGGATCGTGTGTACAAGTTTTTCAACCTTGGCCCGCGGGCCATATACGGCCCGTTAGGATTTTTAATCCGGCCCGCCGCCGGCGTTGTCCAAATTATAGTAAAAATCAATGCTTCATTTCCCTTTGCCGCTCATCACTCTCAATTTATTAGTTTACCGTCAATGGCAGCCCGGGAATAAGCACTCTTGGGCGGGCATGGCAGCCCGGGAATAAGCATTCTTGGGCGGGCAGATGTAGCAGAACCGAGCCGTAAAATGACAGCAATCAGGTCAAATCCAGACGAAAACAGCATTTAATGATTAAATACAAATACTGGAGCTCTTTGGACACTAGAACCGAGCCCAGGGAAGTGAATTCCTCGGTAAAATGTCGCGAGCCGTGAAATGACAGCAATCGGGTCAAATCCAGCCGAAAACAACATTTAATGATTAAATATAAATACTGGAGCTCTTTGGACACTAGAACCGAGCCCAGGGAAGTGAATTCCTCAGTAAAATGTTGCGATGATGTCGCGATGAAGGCAAAAAACTTCCATATACGTCCATTCGCCAAACGGCTCAAAATGCTCTCAAATTCGGTCAAATCCAGCCAAAAACAGCATTTAATGATTAAATACAAATACTGGGGATTTTTAGACATCAGAACCGGGCCCAGGGTGGTTGATTTCCCCGATAAATGTGCACTTTAGAGCGTTACCTGACCCAATTGCAATGAATAAATTTGTCCACCGGATGAAAGAGTTCTGCGGATTCAAAGCAGGGGTATTTTCGTTACAAATAGTGGTAGTATTAGAACCGGTCCATGTCGGTTCTGGTTGGTAGTTTTACTCGGCAATTGTGTCCCATGTGTGGGTAGATGTATTATTGACTAATTTGTGTAAAAATATTGGTTCAGGAAGGTTCTGGGTGTTTTCAGACGTGGAATTAAAAGCAAGTTTTACTCATACAAGGAAATTACTGAAATTGAAATCAATTCTTTGTTTTTACAGGGAAAACCAAGAAAATGGAAGACAAAATGTTGCAGAAATACAACAAGATGTGAAAATGTGAGAGGATGATCTTTAAATGTGTTGCAATACTACCACTCCTTGTAAATAAAGTACACACATGTTGATGACACTATTTCTGGGTAAACAGAACCCCAGCCTGAGAGGCTGGTGGTTCAAGCCCACCCAGGGTTGTGTCTCTTTGAAGAATTCCACTGTGTGTTTTGCCTTGCAAATTTCCCGTTCTCACTAGCCCTGCATTGGTTTTCTCTTGGTAATCCATTTTCCTCCCACATTCCAAAGACATACAGGCTGACTGAACACTCAAAATTACCAATAGTTATGAGTGTCAGCGTTAATGATTATCCATCTACTAGTGCCCTGCAATTGGCTGGCCACCAAGTCAGGTTGTCCCCTGCCTTGTGCCTAAAGTTGGCTGGGATAGGCTCCAGCACCCCCGCAACCCTTGGTGAGGATAAGTTCTTCAGAAAATGAATGAATGAATCACATCCATCAGTAGCAGTAATTGGTTACTATTAGCATTGTTTGTTTTTGGCAAAAGTGGGCATTAATGCAAGTTTATACATTTATAACAATACTTATATTATTTTCAAACTTGGTGGGTTCATTCAAATTGAGTTTGCAACCTTCAAATTATGTAAATAAAGTCTTGATTTTTATACAAACAAGGAAGATAGTGTGCTAATGTATGTAATAAGGGGCACTGTGGCTTAGCTGGTCAAAGTGCCTGTCTTGTAAACAGGAGATCCTGGGTTCAAATCCCAGCAGTACCTCTAATCCTAGATTTTTCAGAACACCTTAAAATTTAGATCATAGGTGTGAAATGTATAAACAGGTTTACTGCCATGCTTCTTGTGTAACAAAAAGAAGGTTTCAGTACGAGTTATAAATGCATCCTTGTCATAGCCCTGCATCATTGTCATAAAGACTTTGTATGTCACGCAATCTTGTTCTAATAAAACCTGTTGATGCGGAAGAAGGAGTCGGAGATTGGCGGGGGGAAACAGTCGGAGATTGTTTCTCTCCGTGCTCCCCTTCTGCAGAAGCATCAAAATCTCACTACATCTGTCTTGGTGTGCTTACTTGTGTTCGACCTTGTTGAATGTTCAGCGTGGACCTGACAATAGGTGTCAAACTGATTCCAGAAAGGGCCAGTTGGATGCAGGTTTTCTTCCCAACTGAAACATCACGGACAATTTGACCAATGAAGTTTCTGCTGGAATAAGCAGCTGATTATTGTAAGATAACAGATTGGATGAGGAAAAAAGTGTCTGCGAGCCAATGTAATGGTTCTTCCCACCTTGCATTTCAAATAACAAAAAAAGTTAAAAACAAGGCAGAACCAGACTGCCATCAACTGATTATTGTTGTAAGACAAACAGATTGGATGAGAAAAAAAGTGTCTGAGAGCAAATGTTTACGGGAATTTAAATCTGAAGTCATGCTCACTTTTGTTTTTTGTTTTATATTTTTTCAAATGAGCACATGGCTCATAGTCCAGTGTCTCTGTGGCGCAATTGGTCAGCGCGCTCGGCTGTTAACCGAGAGGCTGGTGGTTCAAGCCCACCCAGGGACGAATGTATCTCTTTGAAGAATTCCACTGTGTTTTGCCTCGCAAATTTCACGCTCTCACTGGCCCTGCATAGGTTTTCTCTTGGTAATCAATTTTCCTCCCACATTCCAAAGACATACAGGAAAGACTGATTGAGCACTCAAAATTACCCATAGTTATGAGTGTCAGCGTGAATGGTTATCCGTCTCCTAGTGCCCTGCGAGTCAGCTGGGATAGGCTCCGGCACCCCCGCGACCCTAGTGATGAAAAAGCGGTTCAGAAAATGAGATGATATGAAAATTAGGCATTAATGCAAGTTTATACATTCATAACAATACCCATCATTTTCAAACAGCGGGGGCTTCGTTCAAATTGAGTTTGCAACGTTCGAATTATGTACAGAAATTCTTGATTTTTATAGGAAAAAGGAAGGTAGTGTGTAAATTTGGTCATTGGGGTAGTGTCAAGTAGTGTCATTTGGCTATTGGGGCTCCTCCTGATGCACCTCTCGATTTTGAACCGGGACGTCTGGAACTGGAACGATCTCAACGGTGCAAAGATCTGGCCATCATTGTCGATTCCACTTTCAAACCAACTGCCCAATGCATCCAATCAGCCAACAAAGCTCGCGGAGTGCTGTTCCTGATGTTCCGGTCCTTTGCCATCATCACTGCAGACATCTTCCTTCCGCTGTATGTTTCCCTGGTGAGGCCCATTCTCGAGTATGGTGTCCAAGCTGCATCACCGTACCTCGCCAGGGACATCCAGCATCTGGAGCGGGTCCAGAGACTTGCAACGAGGATGGTCCGCGGCCTCAGCACAAAGTCCTACGAGGAAAGATGCCAGCGACTCAATCTTCCGACCCTTGAGGCTAGGCGTTTGCGAGGGGACCTGATACTGGCCTACAACATCCTCCACGGTAACTACAACATGCCCCGTGATCTCTTCTTCACGCCCGCACCTGATCGAGGTCTGAGGGGTCATCCATGGAAGGTGTATCCTCGCAGGTTCTGGTTAAATCGGTCGAAGGCTGCTTTTTCGGTGCGCATCGCCGGACCTTGGAACCGGCTTCCGCAGAGTGTGGTCGAGAAGCCGACGGTCGCTCAGTTCAAGAAAGCTCTGAATGACGTGTTGGCCGTGAACCAGTGACAACACCGTGTTTTGTACACACTCTTTTATCTTTATCTTCTTTACATGGCCCTTAGCCTTTGTGCTTTTCTTTCGCCAATAAATTGAATTGAATTAAACATATGTAAAAATGGCTCCGTGGCTTTGCTGGTTGAAGCATCTATCTTGTAAACAGGCAACCCTAGGTTCAACTCCCATTAGTGCCTCCATTCCACTTCCTGGTAAATTGAGAATCTCAGTCATTCTGAAGGGACTTGAAGTAAAACTGTTCCTCTTCTGGATGGACAGTTTTCTGACAATGCCTAAGGAATAAAATGTGTCTTATATTAAAACGTGTCTTTCGACTTTATTTAGCCAGCCAATCACAGGACACAAGGAGATAGACAACCATCCCCGCTCACACTCATACCTTGGGGCAATTTAGAGTGTTCAACCAACCTACCAAGCATGCTTTTGGGATGTTTATAACAATACTTATATCATTTTCAAACTTGGTGAGTTCGTTCAAATTGAGTTTGCGACCTTCAAATTATGTAAAGAGATGCTTGATTTTTATAGGAAAGGAAATTTTCAGAAAATGAACGAATGAATCACGTCTATCAGTAGGAGTAATTGGTTACTATTAACATTGTTTGTTTTTGACCTTGTAACGACAACGCCGTATGTTTTTTTTTTTGGAAAGACAGACTGAGACACAAAAGACAGACTGAGACCCTCAGGGCCTCACACCAGCGTGCTTTTAGAAATTACGCCTTCCTGATAGCTGACCTCAGTTTATATTATTTTTCAGAAGGCAAAAGTGGCCATTAATGCAAGTTTATACATTTATAACAATACTATTTTCAAACTTGGTGAGTTCATTTGAGTTTGCAACCTTCGAATTATGTAAAGATAGTCTTGATTTTTATAGTAAAAAGGAAGATAGTGTGCAGATTTATGTAATAATGGGCACTGTGGCTTAGCTGGTCAAAGCACCTGTCTTGTAAATGGGAGATCCTGGGTTCAAATCCCAGCAGTGCCTACAATTAATTACCCAGTTTTTTTAGAACACCTTGAAATTTAGATCACAGATGTAAAACTGATTCCAGCAAGGGCCAGGTGGACGCAGGTTTTCCCCCCAACTGAAACAGCACGGACAATTTGACCAATGAGGTTTCTGCTGGAATAAGCAGAACCAGACATTAACTGATTATTGTAAAACAACAGATTGCATGAGAAAAAAAGTGTCTGCGAGCAAATGTAATGGTTCTTCCCACCTTGCATTTCAAATCAAAGTTAAAAAAGTTTTTAAAAAAGGCAATATTCTCACTTAGACCTCGACTTTCTCCCACATTTTTAATCTATTTCAGTATCCGACTACACTGACAATAATGTGTCTGTTAATGCAGATGCCTCACTAGCAGAGGAACTGAACCGTTTCTTTGCCCGCTTTGAGACAGACAAATCGGATTCAGTCTCAACACATCCACCACCCTGCAGCAGTACACTGAAGCTTCAGGAACATGAAGTGATACAGGTACTGTGGACCAGCAAGGCTGCTGGCCCTGACGAAGTACACGGGAAGGTGCTCAAAGCCTGTGCTGACCAGCTGACTGGCGTTTTCACAAAGATTTTCAATTGTTACCTGCAACAATCCATCATCCCATCCTGCCTGAAATCTGCCACCATTATCCCTGTCCCTAAAAAGCCAACCAATGTTCCCTCTAAGCTGCGCGCGTGCGCAATTGCGCAGTACTCTCGTGCTCTCTGCGCACAAGAAAATCTATCCAGCGCACAGACAACACCAACATAACATATTAATTAATATCTAATATTAGACTTAGTCTAATTAATTCGCACAATAATATTAGGTTTTTTTGTTTCTCACTCAGTGAGTGACAGTGTCCAGCCAATGATACGATACGGTTCACTTACGGTACGAAGCCAATCACGGCCTTGACGGGGCGTGCGTCTGGACCCTGCCCATATGTGCCGTGCAGGTTAGCTAGCAGGTTAATAGATACTAATACAAACGCCGTATCACTAATACAAACCCCGTATCATGGCGAAACGAACAGGCAGCGACAAATCCACTTGCCAAGCCACAGTAAAAAAGAAATGCACTTCTTTTAAGATGGAATGGTTGTCGGAGCATGCGACAATAGAAGAAAAAGCGGTGAAATTGGGTGATATTTTTTCTTTTTCAAGTGAGAAAGGTCTACTCTACAAAATATGCAGAGATGCCAAAGTTGCAAGTGAGTTTTCAGATGGAAAAATGTGGATTGAATGGAAGCTGGACTATCTCAGGCGTCACATTCAGCATAAAAGTCATTTAAAAGCTGTCGAAATTTTACGAAGACTCAAGATGGGACAGGGGATTGGTACATTATTGACCGAGGGATATAAGACCGAGGGAAAAGGAACGAGCTGGGTGTGAACTGTATTAACATGTTTACTACCATGCTTCTTGTGTAACAAAAAGAATGTTTCAGTACGAGTTATAAATGCATCCTTGTCATAGCCCTGCATCATTGTCATATAGACTTTGTATGTCACGCAATCTTGTTCTAATAAAACCCATTGATGTAGAAGAAGGAGTCGGAGATTGGCGGGGGGAAACAGTTGGAGATTGACCGGAGTCTTACGCAGAGTAACTCTCTGTCTGTTTCTCTACGTGCTCCCCTTCTGCAGAAACGTCAAAATCTCACTCCTTCTGTCTTGGTGTGCTTACTTGTGTTCGACCTTGTTGAATGTTCAGCGTGGACCTGACAATAGGTGTCAAATTGATTCCAGAAAGGGCCAGGTGGATGCAGGTTTTCTTCCCAACTGAAACATCACGGACAATTTGACCAATGAAGTTTCTGCTGGAATAAGCAGCTGATTATTGTAAGATAACAGATTGGATGAGAAAAAAAGTGTCCGCAAGCCAATGTAATTGTTCTTCCCACCTTGCATTTCAAATCACAAAAAAAGTTAAAAACAAGGCAGAACTAGACTGCCATCAACTGATTATTGTTGAAAGACAAACAGATTGGATGAGAAAAAAAGTGTCTGTGAGCAAATGTTTATGGGAATTTAAATCTGAAGTCATGCTCCCTTTTGTTTTTTGTTTTATACGTTTTCAAATGAGCACATCTTGGATAGTTCAGTGTCTCTGTGGCGTAATTGGTCAGCGCGCTCGGCTGTTAACCGAGAGGTTGGTGGTTCAAGCCCACCCAGGGACGAATGTGTCTCTTTGAAGAATTCCACTGTGTGTTTTGCCTCGCAAATTTCATGTTCTCACTGGCCCTGCATGGGTTTTCTCTTGGTAATCCATTTTCTTCCCACATTCCAAAGACATACAGGAAAGGCTGACTGAGCACTCAAAATTACCCATTGTTATGAGTGTCAGCGTGAATGGTTATCCGTCTCCTAGTGCCCTGCAAGTCAGCTGGGATAGGCTCCGGCACCCCCGCGACCCTAATGATGATAAAGCGGTTCAGAAAATGAGATGATATGAAAATTAGGCATTAATGCAAGTTTATACATTTATAACAATACTATTTTAGGAAGATAGTGTGCACTTTTATGTACCAATGGGCACTGTGGCTTAGCTGGTCAAAGCACCTGTCTTGTAAACAGGAGATCCTGGGTTCAAATCCCAGCAGTGCCCACAATTAATTACCCAGTTTTTTAGAACATTGAAATTTAGATCACAGATGTAAAACTGATTTCAGAAAGGGCCAGGTGGATGCATGTTTTCCTCCCAACTGAAACAGCACGGACAATTTGACCAATGAGGTTTCTGCTGGAATAAGCAGAACCAGACATTAACTGATTATTGTAAAACAACAGATTGCATGAGAAAAAAGTGTCTGCGAGCAAATGTAATGGTTCTTCCCACCTTGCATTTCAAATCAAAGTTAAAAAAAGTTTTAAAAAAAGACAATATTCTCACTTAGACCTCGACTTTCTCCCACATTTTTTAATCTATTTCAGTATCCGACTACACTGACAATAATGTGTCTGTTAATTAATAATCTTTGCCCGCTTTGAGACAGACAAATCGGATTCAGTCTCAACACATCCACCACCCTGCAGCAGTACACTGAAGCTTCAGGAACATGAAGTGAGACAGGTACTGTGGACTGTGAACACCAGCAAGGCTACTGGCCCTGACGGAGTACATGGGAAGGTGCTCAAAGCCTGTGCTGACCAGCTGACTGGGGTTTTCACAAACATTTTCAATTGTTACCCGCAACAATCCATCATCACATCCTGCCAGAAATCTGCCACCATTATCCCTGTCCCTAAAAAGCCAACCGTTGACAGCTTGAATGATTATAGGCCTGTTGCACTTACGCCTGTGATGATGAAGTGCTTTGAAAAGTTGGTCGCCCGCCACATCAGGGAGACACTCCCTCCCTCAGTTGAGCCTCACCAGTTTGCTTATAGAGCAAACAGGTCCACTGAGGACGCCATTGCCTTAGCTCTACACACAGCACTGAGCCACCTGGAGCACCATGGGAACTATGTGAATATGCTTTTCATTGACTATAGCTCAGCCTTCAACACTGTAATACCGGACATTCTGGCTGACAAACTCTCCCACCTTGGACTATCCTCTTCCATCTGCTGCTGGATTAAGAACTTATTAACCAATCGTCCACAAACTCTTAGACTTGGTCCCCACCTCTCTTCCTCAGTTACACTGAGCACTGGCTTCCCTCAAGGCTGTGCACTGAGTCCTCTTCTATACTCCCCGTACACATATGACTGTACACCACCCACCACTCTAACTCCATCATCAAATTGTGGTCGGACTCATCTCAGGGGGGATGAGTCTGTTATGATATTATTATCGATATTAACGATCGAGCGGCATGGAAGTTCCAGAAGACCCGGCGACGTGGTTGTTGAAAAACATGTTTGATTTGAAACAGATTCCCGACGAGAAGTTCTCCCAACTGCTGCAGATGCTGCAAATGCCCGAGAGACCACCTTAAAAAAGTCGATGGCTCTAGTCCAAGAAGCTGGTAAAGCGCCTGAGGATGGAGATGCCCAGAAGAGAGCGCAACGAGCAAAAGATGTCATACAGATGTACTCCTAAAGGCAGGCACGTGCTTGATTTTTTTTGCCCACCACCGGTTTGTAGTAACTAACCATGGAAATTTGACCGTTCCTGCAATATTTTAGAATTTACCTTGCCAAGATGTGACTTTTTATATTTGTATATGTCTTTGTTGGGGTTATTCTGGATATTATAGATGTATGCATTTTAATTACTTTTGTATAAGAGTGTCTTTAATTTGAGACTGGGTCAAACTCGAGGTCATTCTGCTGGCTCCAGCTTGTTGACATAACACCTCACCCTCCAAGGACTGTTTACTGGGAGATAGACCTCGCAACCCAGACACCCAGATGCAAGTTCGCAATGATCTACGAAGGACTCATAAATTGTTTTGACTGGGACGCCGGCCTCAAGGGTGTTATTCGGATACCTTATGCAATTGTTTTGAATCAGATTACATTAAACGTTTTCAGTTATGTGCGACTAAATACAGAGAAGAGGAGACTGCATGTCAGAATGCTCAGGAACGAAGGCGCTGAAGTTGTAATCAGTTATGTTGAACGATGTCTTCTAATTTTAATTAAATATTACTAATAATGATTAAATGGTAGTAATCATTATTCCAACATTTGGTCCTTCGAGCCTGTGGTCAAGATACCGAAGCAGAATCCGGGACGCTTCCGTTCGATATCTGGGAAAAAGACCGTCGCCATGGCGTGTCTAAAAACCCTTTGCGGGCTGGATTACTCGAAGGAGCGCCCTGGATTCTCGACGGTTGACAACTAATCTGGAGAGACATCTGACCGCATCTCTGGTGAGTCCGCGTGAAATGTCTGCATATTGTTGCTGGGTTCCAAGTGCGCGAAGGGCATTCACGCGATGGCCTTTTTTTGAGAAATAAGGCTCGCGTCCTGGGGATGGCGATTTTTTAAAACCCTGTGAATACTAGTCACTAGCAGGTAGACACGAGTGTGGTCTATAAAACGTGGTGGTCGATGTTGTTTTGGTTGTGTGCGTAGTTGTTAAAGCCTAAAGAGAAACAGGAGGAGAGAAAAAAAGTTACTACGAGATTGCACACGAATCCACTCCAAAATGGGTGGCTCAAATAATAAATCGGCTAGAGACGACGATCCAAAGATGCGTCTGCCGTGTAAAGATTGGAAATTTGTTGAAAATCAGACCGCTTTTAGGATTAGACATCTAAACTTATAGATAAAATAAATATGGTTTTGCTACCTTAATATGCATAAGATATTGATACTACGGGATAATGTACGTACTAATGCATAGAAGTAGTATACAGTGGTACCTCGTCATACAAAATGCTCATTTTACGGGGGACATTTCGATCTAATAATTCGCCCCTTATGCGGTCAAAATTTCGTGATGCGACCAAGCCAGGTCTTTTTTGCATATCTTTCGTGTATAACAATATTTACGAGCACGGAACTAATTAATTCAGACGAGTTTCTCATACGACCAGGAAACGCACAACGCGCATGCAAAAAGAGGGCTTTCTGGGTAATGAAGTATACTCCTGCACACATTACCCATAGTCAATGGCAACCTTTCTCAGAATAAAACTTCATTACCCACAATCACTACGTGGGAAGCTCAGCTATGTCATTTCCTGTTATTCTTTCTTAGGAAAGGTCCTGCGATCGTTCCTTAAAGACTATTTCTCGTTGGCAAGTGGTCGTGCGTTATCCTATTGTGAGGACATTTGTGTGCATCATTTTGGGAATATTTTGAAGGCAATACAACAGCAAACAGTCCATCGATAGCGGACGTGAGGGCGGAGGCGTGGCAAACCGCCAACCCGAAAAACAAAGGTAAGAAAAGATTACAACAAAATTAGAATTCAGTTTTGTGTAAAGTTACAGTAAACATATGTTTGAGTGTCTGGATATATTAATCCAAGTTAATTTAAATTTGTTTGTTCCGTTTACGAGTGCGTTGTCATGCGAAGCGACACGGCTTGTTCCACAGATACTAATTATTGTTTTTGATGGCGAGGCGGGGAAAGGCAAAACGTGCTGTTTTGTAAAAAATAGCGGTCATCGGCTGGTTGATAAGAGCGAGGCGATGGGCTGTTTTGTTCTAAAAACAAGGCATGCCTGCTCAAAATGATTTGAATGAGGATTTTGAACATGAGGATGTTGAGCTAAATTTAATGGAAACACGTGCATTTGATTTGGTTAAACCAGAGATCACATTTTTTGTGAATGGAATTCAATTAGAATTTTTGTGTGATGCTGAAACTTGTAAAATGGCAATTAAAATGGTTATTTCCAACTGCTAGACTTACTTTGTTGATAATACCTAAATGTACTGTCAATTTAATTCAACACATGTTGTGTTTGATCATTTTACCTGCTTAAACCTTACAGGGCATGGTCTGAGGCTGGAGACGATAAATGAGACGTGGTGTCCGTGAAAGTCTTGATTTTTATAGGAAAAAGGAAGATAGTGAGCAAATTAATGTAATAATGGGCACTGTGGCTTAGCTGGTCAATGCGCCTGTCTTGTAAACAGAAGATCCTGGGTTCAAATCCCAGCAGTGCCTCTGAATATGATCCCAGATTTTTCAGAACACCTTAAAATTTAGATCATAAGTGTGAAATGTATTAACATGTTTACTGCCATGCTTCTAGTGTAACAAAAAGAATGATTCAGTACAAGTTATAAATGCATCCTTGTCATAGCCCTGCATCATTGTCTTAAAGACTTTGTATGTCACACAATCTTGTTCTAATAAAACCCGTTGATGCGGAAGAAGGAGTCGGAGATTGGCGGGGGGCAACAGTTGGAGATTGACCGGAGTCTTACGCAGAGGAACTGTGTCTGTTTCTCTCCGTGCTCTCCTTCTGGAGAAGCGTCAAAATCTCACTCCATCTGTCTTGGTGTGCTTACTTGTGTTCGACCTTGTTGAATGTTCAGCGTGGACCTGACAATAGGTGTCAAACTGATTCCAGAAAGGGCCAGGTGGATGCCGGTTTTCTTCTCAAATGAAACAGCACGGACAATTTGACCAATGAGGTTTCTGCTGGAATAAGCAGCTGATTATTGTAGGATAACAGATTGGATGAGAAAAAAAGTGTCTGCAAGCCAATGTAATGGTTCTTCCCACCTTGCATTTCAAATCACCAAAAAAGTTAAACACAAAGCAATTTTTTAATCTATTACAGTATCCGACTTTTCACCATAACATTGAACAACTTACAGGAATTTAAATCTGAAGTCATGTTCCTTTCTGTTTCTTGTTTTATTTTATTTTTTAATGAGCACATGCCTGAGCGATCAGTGTTTCTGTGGCGCAATTGGTCAGCGTGCTTGGCTGTTGACCGAGAGGCTGGTGGTTCAATCCCACTCAGGGACGTATGTGTCTATTTGAAGAATACCATTGTGTTTCGCCTTGCAAATTTCATGTTCTCACTGGCCCTGCATGGGTTTTCTCTTGGTAATCCATTTTCCTCCCACATTCCAAAGATAAACAGGAAAGGCTGACTGAACAGTCAAAATTACCGATAGTTATGAGTGTCAGCATTAATGGTTGTCCATCTACTAGTGCCCTGCGATTGGCTGGCCACCAAGTCAGGTTGTCCCCTGCCTCGTGCTTGAAGTTGGCTGGGATAGGCTCCAGCACCCTCGCCACCCTTGTGAGGATAAGTGCTTCAGAAAATGAAGGAATGAATCACATTCATCAGTAGGACAAATTGGTTACTATTAGCATTGTTTGTTTTAGACCTCGTACAACGCCGCATGTTTTTTTTGGAAGACAGACGGAGACACAAAAGACAGACGGAGACTCAAAAGACAAACTGAGACCCTCTGGGTCTCACACCAGCGTGCTTTTAGAATTTACGCCTTGCTGATAGCTGACGTCAGTTTATGCATTTATAGCAATACTTATTTCATTTTCAAACTTGGTGGGTTCGTTCAAATTGTTTGCGACCTTTGAATTATGTAAACAGATGCTTGATTTTTTATAGGAAAATGGAAAAAAGTGTGCAAATATCAGCAATAATGGGCACTCTTGCTTAGCTGGTCAAAGTGCCTGTCTCGTAAACAGGAGACCCTGGGTTCAAATCCCAGCAGTGCCTGTTTACAATTCCTGGTAAATTGAGAAGCATGGTCATTTTTAGGGGGCTCACAGTAGAACTGCTGCTCTTCTGGATGGACAATTGCCTGACAATTTAGGATTGAAGAGTGTCTTATATTAAAATGTGTCTTTTGCCCTTATTTAGCCAGCGGCACAAGGAGATAGACAATCATCCACGCACGCACACATAACTTGGGGCAATTTAGTGTTCAACAAGCCCACCAAGCATGCTTTTGGTATGTGGGAGGAAACCGAAATACCTGGGAAAAAAACTCACACAAGCCTGGTGAGAACATACAAACTCCAGAGTGAGGATCCACCTGGGATCGAACGCCCGACCGCAGAACTGTGAGGCCGACGCGCTAACCACTAGGGCCCCTAGAATTTTATTTGGTACATAAAATGATCGTATGGAATTCACAATACTTACAAAAGACAAGGGCCCAGCATAAAAAAAACTACTTCTGAATCTAATGTATTATAATGTATGGCTAACTACTGGCATGCTAACACAAACACCACTAAGTGGCTTTAATGCAGCAAGCACTTCTAAACACATGGGAGTGTGTCGCGTTTGGGTGTAACTCCAAAAAGGAGGACAAACTAGTGCCGGCATAAAGCAAGACGTATGGCTGTCTTAATTGGATCTCAGTCGTAAACCAAGGCCTCCTTGTAATATCTATGTCATATAAAAAGGACGTGGATGTAAGGAGCATGTATACAAATGAAATAGTTGGAATTTAAAAAAATATTCAATTGACTTATTTTGACGTCAGTTTTAATGTTGTTGTACATCTCAGCGGATATTCCACATCCGGGTATTCTGTCGAGATGGTCATGGCGGAGGGTACTGCAGTTCTCAGGAGGAATCGGCCTGGAACCAAGGCAAAGGTGCGTTCTCGGCTACCGGGAAGGGACGAAAAACACGGGGAATAGAACCCGTACGTGTATTGACTCGAGTCTGCTGGACTGGTGTGGTTTTCAATCGAAATTGACGCTGGCCGATTTCAATTCGGAAGGGCTCGACCTAATGCTAACATTTAGCATTTCCTCCGTCTAGTGCCTGGAGTAACTCAGCGTCACTACACCTGTTTATCTATAAATTTGGACGTATAAACACACTGACGAATATCTTCAAATTAAATTGAGAAAACAGCCGCTATCCAGCTAACATAATCCCCCCGAATGTGTTATCTTTACCGAAAGCAGTCATTGCTTGGTGATCAGCTGGCTTCAAGCTAACTTTTTTAGCAAGGAGTCATGATTGAAACGTCAACACATTGTTGCTGTACCGGTTCGCATACTCCTTCGCATGTATTTGTGTTATGTAGTGAATATATTTCGCCTTGGTGTTATTTTAGTAGCATTCGTCTTTCACGCGTCATTCCCCCTTGTTTAGGATTTCTACAACTGGCCGGATGAGTCATTTGAGGAGATGGACAGCACCCTCGCTGTCCAACAGGTGTGTGAACAAGCTATATAATTGTCTACACTCCGGTGAGTGTCATTAACGCATTATTGCACTCTTCACTCAAGGCGTTAATTATGCATTCATTTTCTGGACTGCTCGCGTGGGGTGCTGGAGCCTATCCCAGCTAACGACGGACATCAAGCGAGGGACACCCTCAATTTGTGGCCTGCCAATCGCAGGGCACAAGGAGATGGACAACCATTCACACTCATACCAAGGGGCAATTTAGAGTGTTCAACCAGTCTAGCCTGAATGTTTTTGGGATGTGGGAGGAAACCAGAGTACCTGGAGAAAACCCACACAAGTCCAGGGATAACACACAAACAACACACAGTGACGACCGACCTGGGATCGAACCCTAGACTGCAGAACTGTGAGGCTGACGCGCTAACCACTTGGAACGCCACGCTTAAATTATTGTTCTGTACCGTATTTTCTCATATAAACCACCCGGTGTATAAACCCGTGACCGGACGTTTGGTCGCCGGACGTTTGGTCGCCGGACGTTTGGTCGCCGGACGTTTGGTCGCCGGACTTTTGGTCGTCGGACTTTTGGTCGCCGGACTTTTGGTCGCCGGACGTTTGGTCGCCGGACGTTTGGTCGCCGGACGTTTGGTCGCCCGGACCCAAACAACCGGCGACCAAACGTCCGGCGACCAAACGTCCGGCGACAAAACAAGGTAAAACAACACGGTCTACGCATCAATGAAAGCCAACAATGGCCCTGAGCAGTTTCACTGAGCAGACGTGTGAGTGTATAAGAGTTTGTATGTACATGGGTTGTCCCCTTAGGAAGGGATGTCAGTCAGGGTCTTAACAAGTTCTCCAACAAAACACAATAAAAGTACGGGAAATTTGGAGCTTTAGCCTAATAATTAATAGAGCATTAAGTATGACTAAATAATAATTTGCAGTATGTATTTAGGTAATTTGAGCAACAATTTTAAATGGTAATTATCAATAACCTTCCGGGCGACCAAACGTCCGCCGACCAAAAGTCCGGCGACCAAACGTCCGGCGACCAAACGTCCGGCGACCAAAAGTCCGGCGACCAAACGGCCGAGTGCCGTATAAACCGCACCCTTAAAATTGCCTTAAGATTTTATAATTTCTCGCGTATAAGCCGCCCCCTGATTCACAATTTTCACCT
Organism: Stigmatopora argus; assembly: GCF_051989625.1. NCBI lineage: Eukaryota > Metazoa > Chordata > Actinopteri > Syngnathiformes > Syngnathidae > Stigmatopora > Stigmatopora argus. The sequence continues at coordinate 4,803,024 of NC_135399.1, forward strand.
CCATATTTATGGTTTATTATGGAGTACAAATGTGTAACTTTGAAGGGAAAATCTTTAAAAAAAATCATCGCACGTGGTATTTCTGAGATACTTTATGAATCAAAAGCACATTTTTAGGGTCAATATCATAAGGAAGTTAATAATTCATCCAGTAATTGTTGTTTTCTTACTGCCTAACAGAAAATAACCAACCAATAGTAAATGTAAATTTGCCAACATCTACTTGTTAAAAAGACTATAGTCTTGTGCTCATATAAGCCGTACCCTTGATTCAGTCAGTTTTTTGTTACAAATACGGCTTATATGTGAGAAAATACAATAAATGCTTATTCTTAAGCCACATACACATTTGCTGCCATCGAATGCAATCTATTTGAATTGGATGCCCATCGCCGTCGATGTATTAGTGATTCAGTGGGTGTTTGTGTTACAGTACATTCAGCAGAACATCCGCTCAGATTGCTCTAACATTGACAAAATTCTGGAACCCCCCGAGGGCCAAGATGAGGGGGTGTGGAAATACGAACACCTCAGGTACGAATGTTTTGATGACTTTTTCACGTGGCACAAATGTTTCCTATAATTATGGTTAACACTGCACATTTACTGTGGTGTTTCTGCAGGCAGTTCTGCTTGGAGCTCAACGGATTAGCGGTCAAGCTGCAGGTACGAGATACACATACTGTCGTTGAAGGGAAAGACATATATTATAAATTACCTTAAATTGAAAGATGGTTACAGATGTCACTTATGACTAAGCCTGTTGCGATATTTAATAAATCCATTTATCGCACGGTTAATAAAAATGGTGGTGGTAATTTTCACCACTGTGATTTATCTCCACACACATGCGTGTTTAACCTTCGCCCATTGATTGCATATGACAATACGGTTTTGTTCACATGTTTATAGTTCATTCATCAACATCAACATAAGTAAACATACAAAAAAGTACATTACACATTATACAGCATTAGCATTGTTACATTGAAGCTAATCTTTGCCTGGATTATCATACAAGAAGTTTAAATTTAGTGTAACAAGATAAAAAAAATTTAAGCGTGTGCGTATAGTAATCTAAATTCATTTAAGTTAAATTTAAAGTTTATGATACGAGCGCGTTGCCAAGTCTCTCTCCTGTCCTTTCTTTCTCGTCCACATTAAGATGCTACTGTCTGTCTGTACTGAATGTCACATTTTAGCATTGAAGATCATAACGTCTAGATAGGTATTTGTTACTTTGTGAGTAAGTAGTGAATTAGAACAAATAAAAAGATGTTTCTTCATTGCACTATCCTGTTTTTGGTGTGTTTTTCAGAGGGTGGGAATGGATTAATTTGTATTTATTAGTTCATTCCTATGGGAAAAAGTAGTCATTGCTGTGATCACTGTATAAAGTTAGTTATTAGCAGGCTCACAAAAACGGCTGTCAATTTTCTTTGAGCAATTTTAAAGGGTTTAGTTGCTAGTTGTGTGAGGACCGTGGAACGAATGGGAGAATTTACATATAAAGTACACCTCTACTTACGAAATTTTCAAGTTACGAAAAAAGTTCTGGAACCAATTCATTTCGTAAGTAGGGGTATGACTGTACAGACGCTCCCCTACTTACGAACATTCGAGTTACGAACAACGGTACATACGAACATGTCTGCAAATTGCGTTTATGTCGAAAAATGTTCGTAAGTTCAATTTTGTATTGCGCGCCTTTTTCCGAGTAGTGTTTCTTTCCGCCGCTAATACCGACGCCTGGCGCTGTTAGAGCTCAGCTCACCCAGCATCTACCTTCCTCTGCCCAGTTCATTGCAGTGCGGAAGTGCGTGAACGTATCTCCAGTGCGCAAAGAACCTTTTTCATTTTTATCATTAAATATCTCGTGCATCCATTATTCAATATTGTTGGTGAAAAGCGAAAGGCTTCTATTGAGGGAGGTGCAAGGAAAAGGCAAGCCATTTCATTTGAAATGAGTGGCAATAATAACGAAGCTTGATGCGCGTGAGAAAGCGGTGAGCGTTGCACGTGAATACAACTTGAATCGTTCGACCGTCAGTACCATTTATAAACAGAAAGATCGAGCAGCAGGACCCAAATATTGAACGTTCCACAAAGTTTGCAAATCAATTGAATGATGCCATACAGTGCTACCGCATCATTTATGATGAAAAAAAAGAAAACTGCAATCGTCATTAGATAGCTTCTTTCGCCCAGTTTCTAGTAAATCTCTCTCTCTCTCTCTCTAATGTATGTACAGACACTCCTCAACTTACGAACGCAATTGGTTCCGAGCGATTGTTCATAAGTTGAATTTGTTTGTAAGTTGATTTAGTGCTATATTTTGTATTATAATTTATGTTTAAGGCCTATATAAGTATATTGAAGGTTTATATAAGTGCATTTGTATGTTTAAGGCTTGTATAAGTAACACGCATTGGTTTGTACTGAAAAAAAAACATTTAATAAAATGGAGAGAATATGTATAGTACTGTAGAGAGAGAGATAGATTTATGTATTAGAAACTGGCCAAAAGAAGCGACCTAATGACGATTGCACAGTTTTCTTCTTTTTTTTCATCATAAATGATGCAGTAGCACTGTATGGCATCATTCAATTGATTTGCAAACTTTGTGCAACGTTCAATATTTGGGTCCTGCTGCTCGATCTTTCTGTTTATAAATGGTACTGAATGTGCAACGCTCACCACTCACGCGCATCAAGCTTCGTTATTATTGCCACTCGTTTCAAATGAAATGGCTTGCCTCTTCCTTGCAACTCCCTCAATAGAAGCCTTTAGCTTTTTACCAACCATATTCAATATTGGATGCATGAGATATTTAATGATACAAATGAAAAAGGTTCTTTGCACACTGGAGATACATTAACGCACTTCCGCATTGCAACGAAGAAGGTAGATGCTGGGTGAGCTGAGCTCTCACAGCGCCAGGCGTCGGTATTAGCGGCGGAAAGAAGTACTACTCGGAAAAAGACGCGAAATACAAAATTGGACTTGCGAACATTTTTGGACTTAAACGCAATTCGCAGACATGTTCGTATGTACCGTTGTTCGTAAGTTGAATGTTCGTAAGTAGGGGAGCGTCTGTATACAGTACTGTATGTATTCTCTCCATGTTATTAAATGTTTTTTTCAGTACAAACCAATGCGTGTTACTTATACAAGCCTTAAACATACAAATGCACTTATATAAACCTTCAATATACTTATATAGGCCTTAAACATAAATTATAATACAAAATATAGCACTGAGCAACTTACGAACAAATTCAACTTATGAACAATCGCTCGGAACCTAACTCGTTCGTAAGTAGGGGAGCGTCTGTAATGTGTTCTTGTTCTTCCTTGCAGAGTGAATGTCATCCAGACACCTGCACTCAGATGACAGCCACCGAGCAGTGGATCTTTTTATGCGCCGCCCACAAGAACCCCAAAGAGGCGAGTCCTCACCTGCGCCCCTCGCAGGCACTTTGTTCTTATATTTGTGTGTTTAAACACGTGCAGTGCCCCGCCATCGACTACACAAGGCACACGCTGGACGGAGCTGCCTGTCTTCTCAATAGCAACAAATACTTCCCCAGCAGGTGGCTTTTTTCATACATATTTTCTATTTGATTAAAAAAAAAGTATTTATTTACAGAGCTTAATCCATCTGTTTTGCAGGGTGAGCATCAAGGAGTCGTCCGTGGCGAAGTTGGGCTCGGTGTGTCGACGCATCTATAGGATATTCTCTCATGCATACTTTCATCACCGCCAGATATTTGACAAATATGAGGTGGGAATCTTTGCAAAATGACAGAAAAAGAGACCCAAATCATCTCTGAAACCCTTTTAGGGGGAGTGATTATTTGGGGTACTTAGAAAAAATAAAAGTAACCAATTTTGGGTCATGTAGGCTATACAGTGGTACCTCGACATACGATCTTAATCTGTTCCAGGACTGCGATCGTATGTCGAGCTTTTCGTAACTCGAGCGGACGTTTCCCATTGAAATGAACTAAAAACAAATTAATTTGTTCCAACCCTCTGAAAAAACACCAAAAACAGGATATTGGATTGGAAAAAAAAAGTTTTATTTCTTCTAATTCACCATCTATTAACAAAGTAACACATAACTAGTGGTTTAATAGTAATAAAATGTGTTTAATAGAAGTAAAATTAGACACATTTCGAAGGGGGAAGAGAGAGAGAGACGGACAGAGAGAGGGGTGGGGGTGTTAATTTGTTCCAACCCTCTGAAAAAACACCAAAAACAAGATATTGGAATGGAAAAAATGTTTTATTTCTTCTAATTTGCCATCTATTAACAAAGTAACACATAACTAGTGGTTTAATAGTAATAAAATGTGTTTAAAATAACTAAAATTGGGCGGTGTTGTGTGCACGAGTATACTTCATTACCCAGAAAGCCCTCTTTTTGCCTGCGCATGTGCGTTGTGCGTTTCCTGGTTGAAACTCGTCTGAATAAATCGTTCAGTGCTCGTAGATATCTGTTTAGACGAAAGAGATGTGGCAAAAAAAGACAGTGCGCTACAATGATAAACAGCCTCTCGTGTCATGGCCACCTGGTTTGGTCGTATTTCGAAATTTTGATTGTATCTCGGGCGAATTATTCGATCGAAATTTTCGTCGTACCACTGTAATATTTACATTTGGTATGCTGTAATCCCTTAAATATCATGGCTTCAATTTTCGCGGCTTCAAGATATCTCAGATTTTTTTGTGGGGGAATTATTTTTTAAATTTTTGGGGGATTTTTATTTTATTTTTAAAGTTGATAAAAATATGAAAAACCATGCTGAAACTCGCAAGCGAAAGCCACTCCCGTCTTCCGCTTGCTACTTGGACTCAGCACTGAAGAATTATTTATTTATTTATTCTTTTTAAAGTTCATAAATATGTGAAAATCCACGCTGAAACTCGTAGTCTGTCTTCCGCTTGCTACTAGGACTCGGCGCTGAAGAAAAAAAAAGTACTTATAATAGGGGTGATCCTACTTTGCGTTTTTTTGTTTATCGTGGCTATGTCTGGTCTACATTACCCACGATATTCGAGGGATTACTGTAATACAAGTGTGCCAACATGGCCCCAAAATGTGATGTCTACATATGTGGATTGCGGGTATCAATTTTATTTATACTTAATTTGTGTATTATTTTCATGTATGAATATAATTATTAATACAATTCCTATAATTAAAAACAGAAATTCCCTGTTGTTATGGGCCCTCAATAAAAAGAATTAACCCACAGAAATCTGACATCAGATTTTGGGTCATGTGGGACCACAATATTGACATTTGGTATAGTACAAGTGTGCTAACATGGCCCCCAATGTGATGTCTACATCTGGAGATGCCAGGTCTTAATTTGATTCTTATTATTTTTTCACTCATTTTCCATATCCTTGAAAGGGTTGCAGGGGTTGCTGGAGCCTAACCCAGCTGTCTTCGGGCAAAAGGCAGACTACACCCTAGATTGGTCGCCAGTCAGTCGTAGGGCACACAGTGAGACAGACAACCACTCGTAATCACACTGCTATCGAGTGGGAATTGAACCCAGACTGCCCGCACCAAAGTCAGGCGGGAGAACCACCACACCATCGGGTGGCTCAATTTGATTTATTAATAAATGTGTGTAGTTTTTCATGAATGTATGCAATTATTAATTAATACAAATCCAAATGAATAAAAACAGAAATACACCCGGATCAAGCGGAGGATGGGGGAGTGGCTTCCGCTGGGCAGTTTCAGCGTTTTCACATTTATGAATTTACAAAAAAAATGTAATTAACAAAAATAAAAAATCCTCCAGAAAAAAACACAATGTAGTGAAGCTGCGGTATGCGAGGGATTACTGTAGTGCAATCTATCATTTAATCTTCATTATATTTTGATTTGAATCCTGTAATAGTTTCATTTTATTCTCGTAATATTAAGATTTTTCCCCCAGAACATTACAATGTATGACTTGTGGTTTCCCACGATACACCTGACCATCTCTAAGTAGTTGGGAAACACTGATCTAGAGCAAATTTTAAATCTCAATCCACAATTTACTGTTGTGTATTTCCCGACTGCTGGAATCGCATGTCATGACCGTTTTTTCCCCTTTTCTTCTCGCCCAGAACGAAACGTTCCTGTGTCACCGCTTCACACGCTTTGTGATGAAATACAACCTGATGTCTAAGGACAACCTGATCGTGCCCATCCTGGAGGAGGAGGTGCAGAACACCTCGCCGGCCGGTGAGAGCGAGGCCTGAGGATGGTGCGCCCACACCCACACTTCTACCACACACTACTGTACAGCCTACTAAGACCTCCTGCTTGGCACCTTGTTCCTCCTCCATTATCAAAGAAAGCCTGTGGGAAATTGAGTCAAAAAATAAAGCACCATACTTCTCTAGGGAACATTTTATCAATTGAGCAGCTGGAATTGCAAAAAAACTAAAACAAAAGAAAAACAACAACAAAAAGTATCCGTTATCTCTCCCTGTATTGTTGACAAAGGCACACATTATAAGAGCCACCCCCTTTTGTAAATAATAGCCGGTTTTAGCTTGTTTTTTTAACGGTGATTCAGTCTTCTACCTTTCTCCCTACTTTCGCTCTTGGCTTTTCTGTCGCCTGTCATTTTGTGCAGAGTAGAGCAGCTATAGTTTCACTTGGTGACTGTAAAAAATATCCCCAAACGTAGGCACAAGCCGTGCATTAGCGAATGACGGAAAACTCCCAGGTATCCAATTGTGCTCCCGATATACTCTGTTCATAACATAGCTGATTATTTCGCTTAAACAGGTGAAATATTGGCCATGTTTACAACCTGCCTTTTTTTTCTTCCATCACCTGAATTAAGTTATTTTGCTTCAAATATCTAATCTGCTTTTTTTTTAAAATGAACTAAAAAGAACTTTGTTACTGTTTGTGACATTTTCACGTCTGTTAATAAAAGACTTATTATTCTGGAACCTGTGTGACTGTTAAAGGGGGAGGGGTGGGGGTTTCACTGCTATTAATTAAACACTCAAACTCAACTGGATGCAATGTTCCCTCTAAGCTGCGCACGTGCGCAATTGCGCACTATGCTCGTCTTCTCTGCGCACAGCAAATCATATGGAGCGCACAATTTTTTTTATTTTTTAGCTGTGAGGCCGACGCGCGAACCACTCAGATAGATATTAATCATTACATTTTATTATTACTAAATCATTTATGTGTAGTAGACATGCACCTGCGTATGGTAGGTGTGATACTGGTGTGTGCCCATAGCGAGCAATGATGATGTTGCTCACACCGGTACTCAGTGTGCTCAGGGAGGTTGTCTTTCTGACCGGACAAACAAAAAATTAGAGGGAACATTGACTGGATGTTTAAGCCATTTTGACTGGGGGATAGAATTAGACGTCTAGTGCTGTCAATGGCAAAAATGTTTTAAATACATTTTAAAAACCCACTACAAGGGAACAGTTGCTATTAAGAAGCTCCAAGAAGATTTATACCAATTTTAACGTCCAAAAATGATCTTTCCACGATCGGAGAAGCTTGTCAATTCATTAATCGATTAATTTTGACAGCCTAATTGGAAGACATAACGGCCCTCCGGATGAAATGAGTTTGACACCCCTGCACGAAGCCATCAGGTGGCGCTAATCTTATTTAAGACCCAAAATGTAGCCAATGTGGACACCGACTCTATGAGGTTTGTGTTAAATCAGCAAAAAAATAGCCACTTACCCTTTAAAAGTTAATCATAAATGCAAACTGTGCCAAATTATGGAGAAATTTATTTCTTACAATAATCACTATCCGTACAAGGGAAGCAAAATGTACAACAACAACAAAATGACATTGTAATACTGACAGAATCTTTTACCTCCATTTAGAATGTACTTTTCCCTATAATAGCAACATTTCCCCAATGGGAAAGCTGGTTTAAATGTACAAATATTCCCAAAATTGTATTCCTTTTATAATACTGCTGTAGTTCTTTGTAACACCATGATTTTAATACCTATAAACTCTTTATTCCGTGGAGTACCGTACACACTAGTAATACTGTTAAGAGATTCGAAATGTTAAACACAACCAGCATAGCATTTAAAAGTACTGGGACATTCTTCACTTATTTTTGTCCAGGGGTGGCGAACACGTGGCTCTCGAGCCGCAAGCGGCTCCCGGCCAAAAAATATTTTGTATATACTGTGGCTCTTTGCCTTGTTTCATTTTTCTCTTATATTTATCCTCTCTTAAAACACACCCAAATTCCCATTAAAAACAAATAAAAACATATTTAAAAATTTGTGTCCAACTTGTTCGCCACCTCTGAACTAGTGTAAATACGTTCAACCAGTTTGCTGTGACTTCCAAGAAAAAAAAAATTGGAATGTATCTAAAACACAAAAAGTCCCCAGGAATAAAGAAGAATGATTTTAACACGTTTATGCATTAAAAAAAAAATCCAAACCAATAAATAAAATCCTGCTTGCCAGCTAACCTCATGGCCTGAATCGAAATTTGCCAATATACAAATTGACCAACAATTCAGTTTAAAAAATACAATGCTCCCATAAAATGTAACCAAAACCATTGGAATTCAGGGCGTGTCAAATTACTTGAAAAGTAAGGTTAGCTGTTTTTTTTGTATTAAACTTTTGTGTCACTGTTACAAAACAACAGTGATTTTTTCCCCCTGACACCATAGCACTTGACTAACGTATTTTTCGGATTATAAGACGCAGTTTTTTTTCTCATAGTTTGGCCGGTACACGGTCGATTGGTCGCCTGGAAGGTTATTGATAATTACCATTTAAATTGTTGCTCAAATTCCCTAAATAGAAACTGTGAATTACTATTTAATCATACTTAATGCCCTATTAATTATTAGGCTAAAGAAAAGCTCCAAATTTCCCGTACTTTTATTGTGTTTTGTTGGAGAACTTGTTAAGACCCTGACTGACGTACCTTCTTAAAGGGACAACGCATGTACATACAAACTCTTAGACACTCACACGTCGGCTCAGTGAAACTGCTTATGGCCATTGTTGGCTTTTATTGATGTGTAGACCGTGTTGTTTTACCTTGTTTTGTCGCCGGTCTTTTGGCCGCCCGTTGTCGCGGTCGGGGCGACCAAAAGACCTGCGACCAATCGACCGGCGACCAATCGACCGCACATGGTTTGGCCAGGGGTGCGACTTATGCGTGAAATTATTAACACATTATTATATAATTTCACATGTTATTTTCACACTAAACCGCAAGATGGCGCTCTAAGCCTGTGTTGATAATTTAAACATTAAAAAAAACAACTGAGAAGGGCTGAACCAAAATGGCACCAAAAAGAAAAATAGTGCAAACAGTGAATTACGCAGCCAAAAACGGTAATCGAGCAGCAGAAAGAAAGTTTGGAGTTAGCTAACTTGTAAAAGACTGGCGAAAAGCGGAGGTTACTTTTACTGAAATGACCAAAACCATCCTGTCAGGATTCAGAAAGGCTGGAATAATTGGAACTACAACCTTGTAGACTTCCTGTGTGTGGCTCCAGTTTTTTTTACCTAGGTCTACAATGTCTTGTGTGTCTTGTGTCTGTCTTGCTACTGCAACCAAGAAATTTCCCAAATACGGGATGAAATAAAGTTCTAATCCAATCTAATTTCTATCAGTCGAGAAGATGATGGCCAAATGTCGATGTGCTATTTGCATGTTATGCTCAGAATAAAGCTGTTATAAAATAATCCATTTCACATTGAATGTGAGAACCAATACAACAAAGGCTTGCTTGCTATTTGCTATCATCAGCAATAAATTCTCCAAATTTTTAAAATAAAAAGTTAGGTGTCAACATTTGGACTCGAACCCAAGAGAAAGTGATCACACCTGCTACTACGGTGCAGTAATACTTAAGAGTACTAAAGGTTAAGTAAAGGATTTGTAACGTTTGGGAAATATGCTAAAAAACGTACCGTATTTTTCAGACCATTAGACAAACCAGCCAGATAATGCACAATATGAGTTGCATTTTAGCCAGGGCAATTTTTCCATGTGATCAGAAACCTACAACAAACACTTTAAACTAGTTAAATGGAAAACAACAAATGGACCTGTTAATCTAACATTTACATTTTTTTTAAATATAGCTTAAGAAAAACAGGCTTTCTGTGGTCAGAGAAAAAAAAAAAAAAAACAAGTCGCACTTGAATTTTAGTTGCAAACTACGAAAAAAAAAACTGATTTATAGTCTGAAAAATACAGTACTAATGCGGTTGGATGTAGTTAATATTTTTCCTACAAACGAGGTGGTGACGACGTAGATTTTTTATTTCTTGTCGGAGTGGGCAAAATACCCTTATACGTGTAGACAAGGCCTTACTTCACAAGCAAGATGAAGTTGTTGTCCTTAGTATGCTCAATTTATCCTGCCAATGAGGAATACAACGCATACTACAACATGTATATTGAAGGAATGCGCAAATGCTATTCCATATGTTCTTGTTATGGCTTGGGTTCAAAACAAAACCAAAAAAAGTGCAGTTTTCCCACAGAGGAGAAATATTTTGCCAGAAAAATATTTCCTTCATCTGGAATCCCCCGGAGTCCGTTCACATACACGTCACCTCCGCTTTGCCTTCCTCCTGGTCGAAGCCACCCTCCTCTAGGGAGCTGGGGAACCCACCTCCGAACACCGGAAACCCCCCGATGCCCCCGGAGACAGGGGAGACCTCCTGGTGAAGGGCAGCACCGCTGACGGCGCGACTGACGGATCGGTTAGACACTTCGCTGTGGACTGACAGAACCTGCACATAAATGTCACGTTGATCACTTTATGATCAGATGATATGAAGTCATTTATTATCACTTTTAATCGTTCAGGCTTTTTCAATATTTAACAAATTCATTGTCATTGACATCAGTCATCTTTAAATGTCACCTATTGGACCCCCACTGACGAAATTATCACGTGTTTTGCATTCCAACACTTTATCATTCATTTAGTATTACAATCAAGCACTGGCCAGAGATGTACCCAAATTGCAAGCGTAAACAAATAAAATAAACAGAATAGATAAAAAGAGCATGGGTTTTTATCGGTTAGAAGTTGTTTATCAGTTAACATATGTCAAGAGTATTATTAGTACAGTGGTACACCTCTACATACGAGCAGCTCTACATACGAGATGCTCGAGATATGAGGAAAATTTTGAGCATTTTTTATTTATTTTTTATTTAAATAATTCGCTCTAGATACGAGAACAATTTCGAGATGCGAGAAAGCCAGGTGGCCATGACATGAGAGGCTGTTTATCTGTCTTTTTTGCCGCATCCCTTTCGTGTATAACAGATATCTACGAGCACTGAACGATTTCTTCAAACAAGTTTCTCCCACACATGGACCAGAAAACGCCCAACGCGCATGCGCGGGAAAAAAGAGGGCTTTCTGGGTAATGAAGTAAACTCGTGCACACAACACCGATAGCCAATGGCACCCTTTCTCTGAATAAAACTTCATTACCCACAATCAATACGTGGGTAGGCTGAGCTGTTGCATTTCCTGCTTTTCCTTCCTTAGCCTGTTAGCTCCCGCGATCACTCATTCAAGACTACTTCTCGTTGGCAAGAGGTCGTGCGTTATCCTATTGTGAGGACATTTGTGTGCATCATTTTCGGAATATTTTGAAAGGAATACAACAGCAAACAGCCCATCGATAGCGAACGTGAGGGTGGAGGCGTGGCAAACAGCTAACCCGGCCAGAACGAAGGTAAAAAAAATTAATTAGAATTCAGTTTTGTGTTTTAGTGTGTCTGTATATATTAATCCAAGTTAATTTAAATTTGTTTGTTCGGTTACGAGTGCGTTGCCGTGGATAAAGTCACCCCTAACCCCCCCGCCTGCCTCTATCTCCGTCTGTGTATCCTCCGTGAAATGCGTCTAATTTTAGTTATATTAAACACATTATATTACTATTAAACCACTAGTTATGTGTTACTTTGTTAATAGATGGCGAATTAGAAGAAATGAAAAAATATCCAATCCAATATCCTGTTTTTGGTGTTTTTTCAGAGGGTTGGAAATAATTAATTTGTTTTTAGTTCATTTCAATGGGAAACGTTCGCTCGGGTTACGAGAAGATCGACATACGAGCTCAGTCCCGGAACGAATTAAGATCGTATGTAGAGGTACCACTGTACAGTCATACCTTGAGATACGAGCTTAATGCGTTCCGGGACTGAGCTCGCATGTTGATTTACTCGTATCTGAAATCAACGTTTCCCATAAAAATTAACTACTAAATATAAATTAATTCAAACCCACCCTCTGAAGAAAACACCAAAAAACAGGATATTACAATGGAAAAACATTTTTATTGGTTGTAATTCACCATATACTAACAGGGTAACAAATAACTAGTGGTTATGATGTTTAATACTAAAATGAGACATTCAGTACAACACAGAGTGCGCGGAGAGAGAGAGAGACTTGACGGATGCGCTCGTAACATAACATAAACTTTAAATTTAACTTAAATTAACTTACACACACAAAAAGTTTCAATCTTACGTTACACAAAATTCAAACCTTTTTGTGCAATAACCAAGGCAAAGAGGTTAATGTATTCCACCGCGGCTTTCGAGGCGAACTTCCTGCTTCTCAATACGTTATGGCGAGCCAGCTCAGTCACTCGTACACTACTCATGTTTTTAGATTACTTCGTGCTTAATATCGATTGTCATCATACGCCTTTTCTTCGCACTACCCTTCATTGCACCGGCTTGCTTTGGATCCATTGTGTTTCCCTTAATTCTGCACTGACTATCGCCCCAAAAAAAAACACGGGAAAAAAATGCATCGCTCCGCCCAGTGCTCGTAGAGATCTTTGCACAGGGAGATGTGGCGAGAAAAATTACAAGCAGCCTCTCGTGGCCACCTAGCTGTCTTGAATGCTTGTATCTCAAAATTTGTCTCGTAGCTCAAGGTAAATATTTGCTAGGAATTTTACTCGTATCTCAAATTCCTCGTATGTCGGGGTACTCGTATGTCAAGGTATTACTGTATGTTCAAAGGGCCTAAGTTTCCCACTCGTTTCCTTAAATTTTTACTAAGAGTTTCAATAGTTCCAAAGTGGGGTAGACAAAAAGGGCCATACAGAACTTAAAGAGTTCCCAGGGAATTTTCCGCAAAAACTTTCATCACTTTGCTTAGCAAATCAGCCTGCGTTCTTGGTTGACATTTAACTTTTGCCACTATTGCATGGAAAAAACACAAATGCTTGATGTTTAAATTATTAAACATAGTTTTTAGCTGAATTTTATTCGTACTTGATTTTCAGCATGACGTCTCTGTCGCCAGTGACATTTTTTTGGCTTAAAGTCTGTCCTCTGTTAGTTGTGGCTTTTCCTAATATTTAATTTTACCTGGCCAAGTCATTGAATTCCCACAAACCTTGTGAGGATAAGCGGAACGGAAAATGACGGAATGAAAGTTGAATTAACAGCTTAGAAATATTTGAAAACTGTTCTCACAGTGATTTAAAACGTATTCCGGATTGAAATTTGACTATCATGGCCCAATATAAACTGACCTTTTATAAATTTCTCACCTGGTTCCTGTGCAGTGTAGCCACCGGATTCCTGACAGGCCGCTGAAGGAAAATAACTTGCTTGGTTGCCAGATTACCATCACTAACATGGACAAATATAGAAGAATAAGAAAACATGAATTCCAAACGTGCAATTACATACTACATTTCATGCAATAAGAATCCTATATTAGATTAGATTCGATTAAACTAAACTATATTCCGCGCCAGCCCACAATAGTGTGAGTAAAAAAAATCTGACTTATAAAGAAATCTTATAAACCTCTGGAAAGGTATTCAAACACTATTAATACATATAATGTTAAAAAGCTATTTTAACCAAAATTGTACATACATATACATTTTTCTAAGGCAAATTTACACTGTCTTATCACCTGATTTACTCATTCTTTCGAGTAGTTTTGACACAATATAACGTCAAAAGTGTCTCCCTTCTTGCGCTACAAACACTGGATGTTTACACTGTTACGGGGAATTTTATTACTATTCTAATGACGAGTTTAGCCATTCATCCACCCCGTTCGCCATTCCTACAGTGTCACGCATTGTGGCGAGCGGGGGTGAAAACGAGGATGGACCCAATTGCAGGGAATCAAGGTCATAACTCAAAAGGTTTAAATAAAGAGACCAAAAAAAGTGCAAAAAAAGCAGGGAATGCAAAATTACCAAGGTAAACCCAAAGCTTTAGAATCAAACATACCAAGGCCACCTTGAACACACAGCGAACCCCGACTTGACATTAACAAGGAGGCAACAAGAAATGAACAAACAACGGGGACTGAAATACAGAGAGAAATGGAGAACAAGTGGGTGACACACGAGGCAGCAAATAGGCTGAGACGCATAGGGGAGGTGACAACAGGTGGAAAGCAATGGACAATCACGACTAGTTACACAGAGGCAAAAGGGACTCACCGTATTTTCTCGCATATAAGCCCAATTTGTAACAAAAAAAAAAGATGACTGAGTCAAGGGTGCGGCTTATATGCGCACAAGACTTACAGCGTTGCTATGCTCTTTTTCACCAGTAGATGTCGGCAAATTAACATTTACTATTTGTTGGTAATTTTCTGTTTTGCAGTACTGGATGAATTACTAACTTCTTTATGATATTGACCCTAATAATGTGCTTTTGATTCATATATTATCTCAGAAATACCACGTGCGATGATTTTTCTTAAGAATTTCCCTTCAAAGTAACACATTTATACTCCCCATTAAAACCATGACTACATATGAAGGTGAAAATTGTGAATCAGGGCGTGCCCGATGCATTTTATCTGGATTTTTTTTGCGTTAGTCAGAGCAGAAATTGTAAAGTTCAACAATTTTAAGCCAATTTTAAGGGTGCGGCTTATACACAGGGCATCTTATATGCGAGAAAATATGATATGCATCCCCCACTCGGCTCCAGTCTATCACAGTTATGATGTACTTCACATGAGTCGTGCGTTGACAAAATGCAGTTCAATCCTTTTAATCTGGGCCCCAAAAACCCTATTGTTTACTACTACTACTACCCCTAACACCTACCAATATTGTAAATCTTGCCGGCGTTGGGAAGTGCCCCCCTTTTCTGCTTCCGTGTCAGATGATCCGTTTACTTCATCATTGAAATTGTATGTCCGTTCAAATCAAAAGGCTTTGATGCCAAACATGTCTGTTTGAAAAACACTCATCTTTACTCGACTATATTTGCACCAAAAGGTCTGAAATATCGACCAATTTGAGTTTTGGTTGTGAACCCGCCTTGTTGGTGTTTGGCTGTTAACGTTGTACTATGAAAAAACCTTTCCAGAAAGCCAAATTCACTTTTCCTGCACTGTGATAATAAATGCGTTTTTTTACACGATGGATAAAAATGAGTGCATTCAGCTACCGATACGTTATTATTCAGATATATAGCAATAGTTTAGGGTGGAATAAAAGTCCTCAATAATAGCCCCTGTGAATTGTGTGTCCACTGAATACACTTGTTAATCACTGTCAAATCATTTTAAAATTACAACTCCCTTTTTGCACTTACCTTGTATGAAGGTAGATTTGTGTTAAAAAAGATTCAAAAAAACTCTAACAAAAGCCCTTAAGTTGCAACATCAAAAAAGACTTTGTAGCATTTGTGATATCACAGTGTTCGGTGTACAGCATTATCCCATCTCGTGGAATGCTGATTAACTGTGGGTTGAAAAATATCTTCTCTTGCACATTGTTACCTATCATGACGTATGATGGGAGTGGGCAGCACGCACGTCAGTAGCCACCCAAACTCGGCCAGAGTGTGAAGCAGTGGCCCATAGTCTGTTTTCACACTGGATCCCTGGATGGATAAGACAAATTCACAATATTGAAAACTATTTTTATCTTCAAAAGTTACATAGTATCAAATAATACATTTTTTATTGATTTAAAACAATTTGAATATGGTCTAAACTTCCAGCGATACCATAATATGATGTTTTTTCATCAATTTTGTTAATTACTCGCATTAAAATAACAAAGGTGGCCCGGCGGATAAGTGGTTAGCACGTTGGCGTCACAGTTCTGGGGTTCAAGGTTCAAATCCAGGTCGGTCCACCTGTGTGGAGTTTGTATGTTCTCCGCGGCTCTGAGTAGGTTTTCTCCGGGTACTCTGGTTTCCTCCCACATTCCAAAGACATGCACGGTAGACTGATTGAACACTCTAAATTGCCCCTAGGTATGAGTGTGAGCGTGAATGGTTGTTTATCTCTTTGTGCCCTGCGATTGGCTGGCCACCAATTCAGGGTGTCCCCCGCCTCTGGCCCAAAGTCAGCTGGGATAGGCTCCAGCACCCCCCGCGACCCTAGTGAGGATTAAGCAGTTCAGAAAATGAGATGAGACAATTACAAAGGCTCATAATGACAAATGTAAAGTTTCAACCTCAATGACAGTCCATTGTTCTACTACGATGGTGTCATTGGCAGGAGGGGCGGTGCTCTTCTCTTCGTACACAAAAAGGCCCTCTAGCGACCGCGGTACGGGTTCGCCTGTAACACAATTTTTTTTGCCATCATCACTTTGCTTCCGTGAGAAACCGTGACTGCGGTTTTAGAACTAATCCACAGAGTGAAAGCTCCCTCGTGTGAAAGGAATGGGAAATGAGGTCATTAAGGCATCGGAGACAGCACTAAAAATAGTCACAGAGGACAACAGGATGCAACAGCCACTAAAGGAAGTGCTAAATTTCATGCATGAATCTTTCTTTTATTTACCAACCAACAACAGAATGCCTCCATATGGGGATTGGATGCGCGGCTGACCTTTCGGGGTGTCCCAGTAGACGAAGGAGTCCATTAGCGACCAGCCTCTGCGGTAGTAGGCCGCTGTCAGCTCCAGCCAGTCGGCCTCCAGGGCGCTGACCACCTGGCCCTTCCTGGACACGCGCATGGACAA
Source organism: Stigmatopora argus (assembly GCF_051989625.1). Lineage (NCBI taxonomy): Eukaryota > Metazoa > Chordata > Actinopteri > Syngnathiformes > Syngnathidae > Stigmatopora > Stigmatopora argus. Next base: position 4,820,035 of record NC_135399.1, read on the forward strand.
CGCCCCCTGATGGTACTGGTACGCCAACGACTCCGAAGGGTTACATCCCGGGGCCCAAGAATGGAAGAAGACCAAAAGTCGCATGTCTGGGGAAAAAAAGAATGATAGTCAGCGTCTTCTATTTGGTTAGAATCTTTGAGAACAAAATGAGTAGTCCCAGGAGGTCTCACCAGGACAGTAGATGTTCTCCTCCAGCTCCCGCTCTACTGGGGGTGTGCGAGGCGGAGAATGTGGGGGTGAGCGGCATCCCCTCTTTGGACTGTGTAGCCTGCTGCCGTTGCTCAACACGCTCACCTGCTGGAGGACTGAACCAACAAAACGGACACCCCCGCGGGCGCTGTTGTTCACCTTCAAAAGAAGGTAATAAAGACAAAAAATACATAAATAAATAAACCAAGCAAGTGAGAACATGTCTTTGCACCTTAAAACATTTGTGACATTCACCCCAAGAATGACTGTGTTGGACAAAGTTTATCAAGACAAAGCAGTAATTTTACTTGAGAAAACAAAATCACAAAGCACAACAAGAAAGAAAAATGCATCATAAGCAAATGCACAAATTGTTAGTTAGTTGATAGAGTTTTATTTGAATGATCCTGAATGTCACCCACACTGCTAAATAATTTGTGGTCAAGACTTAGGACATTTCTGAACAAAGAAAACAATTCCACAGTACAGAATTGCTGATAGATTGTAATGGATTACAGTAATCCCTCGATTATCGCGGTTAATGTAGACCAGACATAGCCGCAATAAACGAAAAACCAAGGAGTAGGGTCACCCCTATTTTTAAAAATAAATAAATATATATATATTTTTTCTTTAGTGCTGAGTCCTAGTAGCAAGCAGGGGTGGGGGAGTGGCTTCCGCTTGCGAGTTTCAGCGTGGATTTTCACATTTTTATGAACTTTAATAAAAAAATTGCATCAGTGCCGAGTTCTCTGTTTTCCACAATTTTCCTAATTTATTAAAAAAATCCCCCAGAAAAAAATCTGCAATGTAGTGAAGCCGCGATATTCGAGGGATTACTGTAAAGGCATTTCAATTTCTTTCAATAGCAAGAATTGATTTGTGGCACTGTACATGGATGATAACTGAGATAGAATGATTCCCCTCAAGTAATCTGAGAAAGGGCTTCACTGTGCAACATAGGGTTCCACATTATTGATGAAGGCAAATTCATGAAATGAGAAGTGAAATTGATAGTTTACACCAGGGGTCACCAAACTACGGCCCGCGGGCCGGATACGGCCCGCCGGCACATTTGGACCGGCCCTCTGAACAATACCAGAGACGCTATCGGATTTTTTTTTTTTTTTTATTTTTTTTTTTTTTTTTTTGGGGGGGGGGGGGATGCGGCCCGCTGGCACATTTGGACCGGCCCTCTGAACAATACCAGAGACGCTATCGGATTTTTTTTCCTATTTGGCCTTGAAGACTGGGACATTTTAATCTTGTGTTTGGTTCATTGCACCCCTGCTGAGCCCACAAATCATCCCAGTGAAGTGGGGCTTCGCATTGCTTCTTTGGTGACACGCGCGGGGAGAGTGTTTCCCTTTGATGCATGCGGGCACGTCCACCGTTGCATGCACGAGCAGTGTTACCGAGACATCTGGACGATCGCAGGTGAGGGCGGAGCCCTGGGACCATCGCGGACTATTCAAGCATATTAAAACTGCAACCTGTTTGAGAACGGAATAATGGCGAAAAAGTTAGGTGTGAGAAAAATTGATTCAGAATGCAGGATATTTAACCTGGAGTGGACAAACGATTATTTTTTTGTTCAATGCAAAGAAAAGGCTGTTTGTCTCATTTGTCAAGAGAGGGTGGCGGTATTCAAAGAATACAATCTTTGCCGACACTATGAATCCCGTCACAAAGACAAGTACGATAGATTGCAAGGCCAAATACGAGCAGACAAACTCTCAAAGCGAAAAAGTGGACTACTATCTCAGCAGAACCAGGCATCCGTTCGGGCCAGCTTTTGGGTTGCTAAATTGATAGCAAGCAGCGGTAAGCGTTTCACTGACGGAGAGTTTGTTAAGAAATGTATGGATACTGTCGCGGAGGAGGTGTGTCCCGAGAAGAAAGATGCATTTAATGCCGTAAGTCTGTCGGTGAGTACAATGACCAGACGCGTTGAAGAAATCGGGAGTAATGTATATGCCCAGCTGCAGCAGAAGACGAAATAATTTGACTTTTTTTCATTAGCACTGGATGAAAGCACGGACGTGCAAGACACAGCGCAACTGCTCATTTTTATTCGTGGAGTTAGCGCAAACTTTGAGATTTGCGAGGATCTGGCAGCCCTCCAAAGTCTCAAAGGGACTACAACGGGAGAGGATATTTTTGACAAAGTGTGCCAAACCATGGAGAAGTTGGGCCTGGACTGGTCAAAGCTAGCTAGCATCACGACTGACGGGGCTCCTAGCATGGTGGCCGAAACTCGCGGTCTAATAATGGGACGCATGAACCGGGAGTTGGAAAAAAGGGGTCTCACCGCCCCGCTACGAGTCCACTGCCAAATTCACCACCAAGCACTGTGCTGCAAAATGTTGACGTGGGATTCTGTAATGACGGTTGTGGTGTTGTGCATAAACTTCAGAGCAAAGGGAGAAGATTGTGCATGGCACAACAGAAAGTTAATGTTCCATGGCTTTTTCTGTTACAAACTGACACCGGCCCCCCATCAGAGAAGGGAAAAGTTATGTGGCCCTCACAAGAAAAAGTTTGGGGACCCCTGGTTTACACACTCACCCTATCGACAAGCGCCCGAACAATGTCGCTCGTCAGCGAATCTCCAGGTAATGGCCACTCCTCCACCCTCAGCACGGGCACACTGTGGCACGCCGATGCTTTCTGTCGACTATATGGAAAAAAATAATAATAATTGAAACTGAACTAAACACAAATAAAAATCGATTAATTTGAGAAGGAAAAAAGCCTTGAAACATTTTTGCTGCTTTGATTAACCATTCAGCCACCCAATGGTGAAGTGGTCCTTTTGCCTGCCTTTGGTGTAGGAAGCGTGCGGCTGATTCCCATTCGGTAGCGGGGTAATTGTGAGTGCGAATGGTTGTCTTTCTCTATCTCTGCCTTACAACTATAGCTTGCAACTAGTCTAGGGTGTAGTCCGCCTTTCACCCAAAGCGAACCTGACAGGTAGGTAGGTATAAGCGGTGTTGAAAATGAATGAACAAGTAATCTTTAAATTAGTGTGGCGTTCTAATGGTTTGTTTTAAAAGTGTGGTATTTAGTTTTAATAATATTGGGAGGATATATTTTATTCTAGTGGCAACAATGAATATGACAAATCATTGTGAACGAGCAGAGCAAGCTTCCTGTACAAAATATAATGCACAAAAAACCCAATGATGAACACATTTATATCAAAGAGCTGTAGTCACTCATGTAGATCTCCAGTAAGCAAGGCATGTTATAGATTAGGCCTCAATGCTTGATCGTGCTCCAATATGTTATAGTACTGCTCAACTACGTCCTGTTCGAAAATTTCTGAAGAGCAATCACATTTCTAGAAGTGGTATTATATATTAATGTAAGGGTTGTATTATCATTATACTTCAAATAGAATGTCTGGGCCTTCCTGTGTTATGTTTGCATTTTCTCCCTGTGCTTGTGTGGTTTTTCTCTGGGTCCTTCGGTTTCCTCCCACATCCCAAAAACATGCATGGTAGGCTGGTTGAACACTCTAAATTGCCACGAGTTACGAGTGTGAGTGTGAATGGTTGTCTGTCTCCTTGTGCCCTGCAATTGGCTGGCCACCAATCCAGGGTGTCCCCCAACTGTTGCCCATAGTTGCTTGGGATATGCTCCAGCACCCCTGCAACCATTGAGAGGATAAACGGTATAGATAGACCTGTGCGATAAAAAGATAACGGTAATTATCGTTAAATAATTTTTGTCACTACTAAAAATAAAAACTTTCAATAAAATTTGATAGATTTAAACTGCAATTACACCACCCAAACACCACAACGCACGGGGTCCTAATGCGATGTGAACGCTAGTTCAAGACCAACGTGCAGGTGACGAAAAAGATGGCGAGGAACAGCTAATGTAGCTGCACAGTTAGCAATGGAGCGGCGCACACAAAGCATGAAAGCGGAAGGAATATTAAAGGCAAAATGAGCGAATATGAGATGCAGGACAACAACGAACCTGCTCACTAAAAGAGCCAAGTGTTGTATACTTTATCAATACTTATGACACACTCAGATTGAGCAGAGCGCCATATTATACCCTCTTCTAAACAAGGACACGACAAGGGATTACTTATTTTTTTAAATGCCTCTTAAATACCTGTACCTAAACAGCAGCCTTATTGAAAATGTTGTTAACCCATTTTAACCCACTCTCCTCATTTGAGGACAGCCCGTAATGCTTTTCTTACTTGATATCAAGAATTTTCCACATTTTATTTAAATTGTATGAAAATTGTTAACATGGGTTAACATTGGTTAAATTGATCCAATTTTTAAAAATGGCTATGTCAGGTAAATGTACGTCGTTTCTTTTTGTGAGGCTGAAAATAGTCTACTTCCCAATGGTGATGATGTCTTCAGTTGGATAATTTATTGATTTCATTTTTCATAGCAATTTTTTGTTTGGAAGCAAATCTATAAAAATAAAGATGCCTGCCAAAATTTGGTTCAGGTTTTATTTTTCATTACTTTTCATAGTGTAAGGAGGCAGTTGTCTTATCTTTATTGCACAGCAGACCAACAAAAATACTTTTTGAAATCATATTTTATATTCTCTTTTTTAAGTAAGCTTAAGTTTATTTACTCAATCACAGAAGTTTGAGGTTTCAAATTTGAAAGACAAAAGATGTTATAGTTATCGTGATAATTATCGATAGACTGATATTTTTTTTTATCGTGATAATTTTTGTTATCTCACCCCGGCTGAGGTATGGAAAATGAATAAATGAATGATTGTACTTGTAAGACGCAAGACCGGTGAAAAGGTGTGGCTGCTTGGTAGGAATCCAATCTTACCCCCATTGCAGCCTTTTGTGGAATAGTTTGGTGACCCCAGATCTAGACCATTCTGTAGTGATTTAATGTTAAAACATAATGACTACGCTCATTGTTAATATATGCAGACCTGCGGAACCACCTATCCTGATTGGCTGATGGATGTTGGCAAGTGGGTTTCTCACCAATAGAAACCAGCGCATCAGTCTGGTGAAACCAGGACAAGCAAGAGTCGGGCCTCTCTGGCTCGCCACTGTGACCTTCTGACAGGGTTTTGCATGAAATATGCAACTGGCCCCATCAATCATTCATGGATTCACTCGACAGTTTGCTGCCGAGTGAACCAGCAAGCACGTGATTTTGTTTTGGAGTTTTCTAAGTAGAGTTTAGTCCATCGACTTACCTCAATCTGGGCCGAGCCAGCACGGCGCGGTACAGCAGGCTGAAAGGAAGCGAGCGCGTGCGGCCTACAGACAGGATGATGGGGTGAATAGCAGCCAGGATGTAGCCTTGTGTGTAGTATGGCTGCAGTGCCTGTGGCAGCTCAGCCAATGATGACACATACTGCACTGTGGGACGGCTACCTGCACCAAGAAAAAGGATAGAATTCAGTAAGTTGTGTTGTTATTCATTCATTCATTTTCAACAGTGTTTATCTTCACAAGAGTCACAAAGCTGCTGCAGTCTATCTCAGCCAACTTTGGGCAGTCGGCGAGTTCGGCAACAATGCTGGGTTCCATCTCATTGCCAGAGTTGTTGCCATGGGGTTTCGTAAGAGTGATTCCAGCATTTGACGAAAGCTCAAACTACAGTGCTTGCCGGCATTTTGACCCAGGTATCGACAATCCATTCCAAATCGTCAGGTAACTCGTTCGATGCTGCCTGCCCGTCTTTGTATGGAGGTTTAAAAGCGCTATGAGCACATGGAAGTCAAGTGCCTTGCCACTCATCTGGGATGTTTTGAATGGATTTATCGTAATGCTTGGAATACGAGTGGATCTATTTTAGAGTAGATTAGATAACTTTATTTATCCCGTATTTGGGAAATTTCACTGTCACAGTAGCAAGAGGGTGAGAATACAGACACAGAAAAGACATTTTAGATATAAATAAATAGGTAATAGATAAGTAAATCAATAAATAAACTTGTTGAATGAAATATATATACAGACGCTCCCCTACTTACGAACGCAATTGGTTCCGAGCGATTGTTCATAAGTTGAATTTGTTTGTAAGTTGATTCAGTGCTATATTTTGTATTATAATTTATGTTTAAGGCCGATATAAGTATATTGAAGGTTTATACAAGTGCATTTGTATGTTTAAGGCTTGTATAAGTAACACGCATTGGTTTGTACTGAAAAAAAACATTTAATAAAATGGAGAATATGTACAGTACTGTAGAGAGATTTATGTATTAGAAACTGGCCAAAAGAAGCGAGCTAATGACGATTGCACAGTTTTCTTCTTTTTTTCATCATAAATGATGAGGTAGCACTGTATGGCATCATTCAATTGATTTGCAAACTTTGTGCAACGTTCAATATTTGGGTCCTGCTGCTCGATCTTTCTGTTTATAAATGGTACTGAATGTGCAACGCTCACCACTCTCACGCGCATCAAGCTTCGTTATTATTGCCACTCGTTTCAAATGAAATGGCTTGCCTCTTCCTTGCAACTCCCTCAATAGAAGCCTTTAGCTTTTTACCAACCATATTCAATATTGGATGCATGAGATATTTAATGATACAAATGAAAAAGGTTCTTTGCACACTGGAGATACATTCACGCACTTCCGCATTGCAACGAAGAAGAAGGTAGATGCTGGGTGAGCTGAGCTCTCACAGCGCCAGGCGTCGGTATTAGCGGCGGAAAGAAGTACTACTCCGAAAAAGGTGCGAAATACAAAATTGGACTTGCGAACATTTTTGGACTTAAACGCAATTTGCAGACATGTTCGTATGTACCGTTGTTCGTAAGTTGAATGTTCGTAAGTAGGGGAGCGTCTGTATACACATACAATATATACATATATACATACATACACACACATGCAGATATATATATACACACATATATATATATATATATATATATACACACAAACATATATATATATATATATATATATATATATATATATATATATATATATATATACACACAAACATATATATATACATATATATACACACACACAAATATGTGTACATACAGTATTCAGACATTTTTTTGTTAAAGTTTTAGGGTGAATGTCCGCTGGGTTGATCACAATAAGTAGCATGTCGGCAAGAAATGAAACCAGTCAGTCAAGTGGTCAGGCTCATACAAAATTTTGAATTTAGCCCCTAAAACAAGGCGCACTGACTGCTTGGGCGCCCCTTTCATTTTAGATAAAATTTTAGACGTTTAAGTGCGCCCCATAGGTGTGAAATTACGGTATGCTTTTCTAAGTCAGATGTTCCCATGCATTGCTTCGCCCTGCCCTTGCATCACTTTGCGCCTCACTATTTGAGAAGCACTGATTTAACGTATGCTGTATTTCTAAAAATAAACAACGCACTATTCTTTTCTGGAAAATCAATCATCTGATTTAAATCCTGCCTATCTGGTATTGCATTTAAAATTGTAATGTTAGTTCTGCTCGTGCTGTGATGCCAGTGTGCAATTGCATGACTACATGCCAGTGTGCTTTTAGCGTATAAAAGTGGGCATGTTCCATTTGGGAAAATGCCCCTCTTAAACTATTGAGGAGCTCACTACACAGCTGTGAGACCACAAGAGACCCCTGTGAACCTACACTGCTCCAGTTTACTTGCATTCCAGCAGGACTAAATGGGGATTCCGATTACTATTACGACTGATACAAAACAACACAACATATTTTCGTTGGGACTTTTATGGCAAGTCTCCTACCATTTAGTTTATATGTGGATTACTAAAGTCTTAAAAGGCCACTCTGGAAAAACAGGCAACAAGGCTGTATTTAACGCGTCCCCAGAGGACCATACACATATTCACACAAACACAGTGTTTTCAGTGGCAACACCCCCTCCCATCTCACTGCCACCAACACACTGAGGCCTCTGTTCACAGCAACAAAAAGTGAGGGAACAAAATAAAGGTCCGGTGGAATGGCAAAGAGGGTGAAAAGCAAAAAAGATGGGAGGTGTATGAGGGAGGGGGTTATTTAGAGGTCTGACAAGATGTGTCTTGTGAAAGATAGGAGATGGGGGGGTTTACGAGATGGAGTTTAGGAGTCCGTCAAGGAAAGTGGGAAGAGTAAAATTTAAAAACAAAAGAAAAAGCAACAAGCAGTTCAGGAAAACAGAGTTATACGTATAGGGGAGAGATAACATAGTGACCACACCAAAAAAACAATACTAATATTTTGAAGCTGTCTCTTGGAACCATAATTTAACAAGTTGAATAGTAATAGGAATAATTTAAATTGTCCTTTTTTTTCTTTCAGAAGCAGTATAATTTGTAACAATGTGAGGAAAAAGCGGTCATAATATTTAAAAAATGATATTCTATAGGGCAGCCCGGTGGCGCGAGTGGTTAGCGCCTCGGAGTCACAGTGGGGCACCTAGGTTCAAATCCAGGTCGGTCCACCAGTATGGAGTTTGCATGTTCTGCGTGGGTTTTCTCTGGTTTCCTCCCACATTCCAAACACATGCATGGTAGGCTGATTGGAAATTGAGCCTAGGTATGAGTGTGAATGGTTGTTTGTCTCCTTGTACCCTGCGATTGGCTGGCCACCAATTCAGCGTGTCCCCTGCCTCTGGCCTGAAGTCAGCTGGGATAGTGGGGCACCTAGGTTCAAATCCAGGTCGGTCCACCAGTATGGAGTTTGCATGTTCTGCGTGGGTTTTCTCTGGTTTCCTCCCACATTCCAAACACATGCATGGTAGGCTGATTGGAAATTGAGCCTAGGTATGAGTGTGAGTGTGAATGGTTGTTTGTCTCCTTGTACCCTGCGATTGGCTGGCCACCAATTCAGCGTGTCCCCTGCCTCTGGCCTGAAGTCAGCTGGGATAGGCTCCAGCACCCTCCACGACCCTAGTGAGGATTCTGGTCAGTAATACTACAGAGCATGCGCGAGGACTGGACTGTGAGCACTCATGGTGTTCTAAAAATGAAAACAATTTGAACTCCTATGCAACGGATTTCATGCCTCTAGATAATGGTCAATTTATTTTAGGATTAGTGTCAGATTTTGTATCAATTTAGGCTGCCATCGATATCTTTGTCACTCGCATTGACGAATGGGTGAAATGATTGAAGGGCTAAATCGGTTTATTGTGCCAACTCCAATTACCTCCATGTCAGAGACTCAAATGAGTGTCAATGGAGAACAATGGCTCCAAAAACATAGATTAATGGTGGTGGCATTGATACAAAAGCGCGCTGGCCTTTGAATCACCTCCAGATTAATAAGAAAAAAAAATCTCCATTTAATCGTAAATAATCTGGCAAAGCCCGTTAGATGAGCAGATTAGACAGAGATTAGAGGAAACCTGCATTCATCCGGGGAAATAATGACTGTCACATAAATGCCCATTTTTATAAATGGGACAGAAAATAATCCAGGGCATGCTCCATAGGTATACATACTAGCCATCTACTTTATTTGTTAATTTTTCATTGCATTACACATCACCTCAGGTCAGTAAGTGTTTGTAGAATGTGAATAAGGGCTGAAATCTGGTTCCAACATGAAGGTCTTTGGATAGGATTCTGATGTTGTTTGGGGCAGAATTTATCAGTTTGGTGATCCTCTGCTGTTTGGCAAATGTCAAGCAATGTCAATTCACAGTAGCAACTGTGCTGGAGCTGTCATACTTCAGCATGCCCAACTATACCGGAATCTTCCGGTCATAATTTTTCACTATGGGAGAGTAAGTACCCAATTTTGAGAATAGAAAGTGCAATCTCTGTTTTCTGTCTGTTATATTCTTGTCTTTTTTCCATAATTCAATTCAATTCAATTCAATTTATTGGCAAGAAAAAGCACCAGGCTAAGGGCCATGTAACAAGATACAAGAAATGTGCACAAAACGCGGTGTAGTCACTGGTTCACGGCCAAAAAGTCATCCAGAGCCCGCTTGAACTGGGCGACCGTCGGCTTCTCGACCACACCCTGCGGAAGCCGGTTCCAAGAACCGGCGATGCGCACTGAAAAAGCAGCCTTCCGCCGATTCAACCGGAACCCACGAGGGTACAGCTTCCACGGATGACCCCTCAGACCACGATCAGGTGCGGGCGTGAAGAAGAGGTCGCGGGGCACGCTGTAGATACCGTGGAGGATGTTGTAGGCCAGTATCAGGTCCCCTCGCAGACGCCTAGCCTCAAGGGTCGGCAGGTTGAGTCGCTGGCATCTTTCCTCGTAAGACATTAAGCTGAGGCCGCGGACCATCCTCGTTGCAAGCCTCTGGACCCGATCCAGATGCTGGATGTCCTTGGCGAGGTACGGTGATGCGGCTTGGATCCCATACTCGAGAATGGGCCTCACCAGGGAAACATACAACGGCAGGAAGATGTCTGCTGTGATGACGGCAAAGGACCGGAACATTAGGAACAGTACTCCGCGAGCTTTGTTGGCTGCTTGGATGCATTGGGCCGTTGGTTTGAACGTGTCGTCGACAATGATGCCCAGATCTTTGCACCGTTGAGTTCGCTCCAGTTCCAGGCGTCCCGGTTCAAAGTCAAGAGGTGAATCAGGAGGAGCCCCAATAGCCAGATGACTGCATTTCGTGATATTGAGCCGCAGGTCCGACCAACTCCACACATGATGAAGGCACCTACGCAGGTCCTCGTAGTCGCTCCGGGGAGCAACGAGCTTCACATCATCGGCGAAGAGGAGAACCCGCTGGGAGATGTGCTCTGGCAGGTCGTTTACAAACACCACGAACAGTAGTGGTCCAAGAACGGAGCCTTGGGGGACACCACTGGGGGCGTTGTGAGTCTCTGAGAGTATGCCGTTGACTTGTACTTGAAAGGTGCGGCCAGCCAAAAACGCATCAATCCACCTCACGACCGCTGGGTGAATCGCATACGCTTCCAACTTGCGGAGTAGCAAGCGATGGTTGACCGAGTCAAACGCCTTGGCGAAGTCCAGGAAGACCAGGTCGGCAGTTTGTCGATCGTCCATTAATTGAGTGACCCATTCCTCCATCATCAGCAAGTTGGTGAGGCAGGATCTCTTGGACACGAATCCATGCTGACTATCGGAGATCGCCGCTGTGTTCTGGAGATGGGCCATCATGGACGTTTTGATAATTGATTCTAACATTTTGCAGATTACTGAAGTGAGGGAGACCGGTCGGTAATTCAACGGGTCCTCTCGGTCTCCCTTCTTGTAGATAGGGCAGATGACGGCCCGTCTCCAGTCTTCGGGGACTTCACCTGATTGCAAGGACAGTGTGAAGAGATATGCGAGGGGAAGTGCTACGGTCGGAGCGAGTGCCTGGAGGACCCTCGGGTGAATACCATCCGGACCATGGCTTTTAGTGGCGTCCAGACACATCAAGGCTCGGTAGACTTCAGGAGGTGTAATGGCAACTGCAGGCATTGGGGGAACATCCCGAGCAAATGGGGGTGTTGGCCGCCCATCATCGGCTTTGTAAATGCCTGCGAACACCCTAGCAAAAAGAGAGCTTTGCCCCTCTGCATCCGTGACACCGACTCCATCAGCATCCCTGAGTTTAACCACTTGATTGTGCAGACGTTTGTTGGCTTGAACATGGGCGAAGAAGCGTTTGGGGTTTGCACGAGATGACTGCGCCAACCTCAGCTCATACTTGCTCCGCTCTTGCCTTTCAGTGAACATAAGTATCTGTATATGTTCCAATTTTCATGTTTGTGTCACAATTTGAACGATTCATTAATTACTCCAATATCAAGTACAGTATTTACTCACATATAAGCCGCATCCTTAAAATTGCCTTAAAATCATTGAATTTTAAAATTTCTCATGTATAAGCCACCTCGATTCACAATTTTCACCTCCATATTCATGGATTTAATAGGGAGTACAAATGTGTTACTTTGAAGGGAAAATCTTAAGAAAAATTATCGCACGTGGTATTTCTGAGATACTGTATGAATCAAAAGCACATTATTAGGGTCAATGTAATAAGGAATTAATTCATCCAGTAATGGTTGTTTTCTTACTGCAAAACAGAAAATAACCAACAAATAGTAAATGTTACTTCGTCTTCTACTGGTGAAAAAGAGTATACCAGGTCTTGTGTGCTTATAAGTCGCACCCGTGATTCAGTCATCATTTTATGAGTTACAAATACGGCATATATGCAAGAAAATACGACAATGGGATTATTTCAATGTGTAAATCAAATGTCAGACATGACAATGACAATCAAATTGAGTCGTGTGAAAAGTGTGCCCAGTTCTGTCATTATTGTGCTTCCCTTAGTTTTGTGTAACAAGCAACAGTGGATAAATGACAGTTCTTTTAAGTTCTCCAAACTGCCAAAATCTTTATAATTTGATTTATAGTGAATATCAGTACGTTTTGACATATTTTACTTCTCTGACTGGCTACAGAAATGTATACGTTGAAAGCATGTTCTAACCTCATAAAAAGCTACGCAAAAGTTTTTTGTCTTCAAATCAGAGACAAAACCTTGTTTCAGTTTTGAATTTTCACTCAACAATTAAAAGTGAAAACTCCAATTGAGTATGTTTGAGATTAAAAACCTATTTCTAGTGAGGCGCACAGTCTGACCCACATCCGAACTAAAATCTCCTCACTACCAGCCAACCCTTTCTAGGGCACACGTGATCACAACTGTCAAACGCTTAACTTTCAACTTGAATGCAGAAATGCAGCAAATTAGCCATCACCATCCTGCCACATTTCCCAGTACTACCCCCAGTCAGTTTGGCCCCATTCTATATACGCCAAAAGGAAACAGGGCCACATCAAACCAAATGTACCTCACAGTGAAAGTGCTATCCCAGGCGTGGACAGCCAACAAGAAAATACTGTATGAAATTTGTGAGGCATTTGTCAGCCAGGTGCTCAATAGTTATTACTCACAAAGATTTTGATTCCGTACAAACAGGCTTCCCATCCATCCAAGACCAATCTCGCCAACATCCCTTAACGGTGAAGTTTCTACAGTAACTAAGCCTTCTATAAGATCAATCAGCCTTTTTAATGTGGTTTCAAACGAGAGTGGACAACAGTAGATACCAAAGCCTTAAGATGGCAAGGACCCTTGGTGGAATAGATGGTACATTTAACGTAGTAAATGCTATTTTCTATGAATTGTAAACCACATGAGATGATAACACAGGATTAGGCTATGGTCCGTAGCATCCAATAAAGTTTTGTAAATTGCTCCTGAACAAAGTTGCAATATTCAAATAAACATGATTGGAATTCACTACATTATAATCATGTTTTAAGTGTCAATCTCCACTATGACCACTTGAAATATTGAAACAAACATGACTTTAATTTCCAGAATGATAAACACCTTAATTACCAGTCTCCAACACAATTTCCGGTGAATTGGTGGGTTTAGAATGCAAACATGGCCTCCTTTTGAATTCTTGAATTGACTGTTTTGAATCACAAAGACTAAAAAAAATATCAAGTAACATGCTGAAACAAGAATAAAATGTAATCAGGTGGCAACAACTTTTTTTGTATTCACGCTTGTATTATTATAAATACAACTCAACAAGGACCACCCATGGTGTAGTAGTTCACATGGCTGACTTCGGTGCGGAAAAGCATGCGATAGAAACCCTCATGAGGATGTGCGGTATGGATGATAAATGAATATCTCAACAAGTAGTAACCCCAGGACCCAAAGAAAATCCCAGAACTGGGAGGAACATGTGCTTAAACACTAACCCACCATGATGCCCCTAACCACAAGTATTTTATTCATCTTATTCATTCATTTTCCATTCCACTTATCTTCACAAGGGTTACTGGGCTGTTGGAGATGATCCCAACCAACTCCAAGCAGTAGGCGGGGAATACCATGAACACAGTGACTTAAACAACCAAATAATAGAAACACTCAAAATTTTCCTTAGCTAGGTATGAATTAGTGTGAGCATGAATGGTTGGTTGTCTGTGTGGTCCCCGTAGTTAGCAGGGATAGGCTACAGCACCCCCTGTGACGTTTGTGAGGATAAGTGCTTCAGAAAATGAATGAATTAACAAGATCCCTTTAGATTTTAAAATAAATCTAAGTCAAGATTCTTGAGGTACTGTATCGGAGCTAGATTTTTGTTGTTTACTAGCTAGTTTGCACCAAATATTCTCGCCTATAAGCCACCCCGCGGATAAGCCTCACCATTACAATAGTTGAATTTTACAATTTCTCGCGTATAAGCCGCACCATTACAATTGTTGAATTTTACAATTTCTCGCGTATTAACCGCACCATTACAATTGTTGAATTTTACAATTTCTCGCGTATAAGCCGCACCATTACAATTGTTGAATTTTACAATTTCTCGCGTATAAACCGCCCCGATTCCCGATTTTCCCCTCCATATTCATACTCATTTAATAGGGAGTACAAATGTTGCTGACATCTACCGGTAAAAAAAAAAAGAGTATAGCAACGCTGTAAGTCTTGTGCGCATATAAATCGTACCCTTGAGTCAGTCATCATTTTTTTAGTTACAAATACGGCTTATATGCGAGAAAATAAGATAGTTTACTAGCCTAAATCTAAACGTTTCAGTTGCAGTTAAACTTGTCTATCCAAATATTGTCTGTCTATTTGTTGACATGACGGTCTTCCATTCACTACTTAATCGCCACTTCCTCCCAAATGGGTCACCAGAAAACCCCAAGAAAGGATTATCCCTTAGAAAATAATACAAAGAAAACCAGATGAACATCTCAGATTATCACACCGAAAATTAGATGAAGTAATCAATGAAGGTACCTTTTTGCATTCCAATGCCCGGCTAGCACAGGCCCACAAAGTGTGTGAAACTATGCATGAATGTGTATGTCTGTGTGGGTGATACTACGAGGCTATTCGGCTCTCCTGACCTATTTTTCCATCGGCTGAAAGAAGGAGCCTGTTGCTGGGAAGAAAATGTCATTTACATTCTTTTCCATGTAGGTAAACTGTGGAAAGTGGGCCATATGTGGTCATTTCACTGTACAATTCTAAAAGCACTAAAATATCTCAGCGTAACTGTCATGAGTCCCAAAACACTCATCATATTCACTGCTCATCATATATTATCCAATTGCCCCATGCAGTCAATTTATCGTAGTTGTATGTTTGAAGGTTGTGGAAATATCAGGAAATCAAGTGTTATCCAGTGAGGGACCGCATCCTGCCAAAAAGATCAAAACTTCTAATTTATTTATTTAAAATGGACACTTAATAGTCTTTAACTAGAAATATACCACTATAATCCCAAACACTTTTATTTAACATCATCCTAAAATATTACGTTAAAATATGATCATTTGATTTAAATATAGAAATGTATCAGATATGCACTTGTTCATTCACATGTGCAAATATTCTCAGAAAAACCAACAACCCAAGCTAAATTTACCTCCCCCTGACATTTGTAAAAATCTCTAAATTGAGAAGAAATATTACTTGAACATAATTTCGTGAGAAAAAATACTATTTTCCTATTAGCTAGTACAGGAAATAATCCACAAAAACACAACTGGGTAAGAATAGGTCCCACAACGACAAAAATACATGCCAGTCAAACAAAATCTAGACGCATACATCTGACTCTGCCCAATTAATAATAAAGATCAAGTTGCAAAACAGGGCGGCCCGGTGTATGAGTGGTTAGCGTGTCGGCCTCACAGTGCGAGACCTGGGTTCAAATCCAGATCCAAATCTAGGTACTCCAGTTTCCTCCCACATTCCAAACACATGCATGGTAGGCTGATTGGTCACTCTAAATTGCCCCTAGGTATGAGTGTGAGCCCTGCGATTGGCTGGCCACCAATTCACGGTGGCCTGAAGTCAGCTGGGAATGGCTCCAGCACCCCCTGCGACCCTAGTGAGGATGAAGCGGTTCAGAAAATGAGATGAGAAGTTCCAAAACATTGAATCTTCACATAGCCACAAGATATGTTAATGAAGGACCTACAAATATCAATGGGAGGGCACTAAACCTAAATTCATCATGGAAATTAGAAAAAAGGAAAACATGCAAACATTTAAAACAAATGTAAAAATTGCCCAAACAAAAACATACAAAGAAAGAACACACATTTGTCTTTGTTAAATAACATCCTACATTTGATTGTGTTTTAACTGCATTTAATTGACCTGGTTAATCACCCAAAGACCCCACTTTAAGAAACCTAAAATACAAAAATAACCCCAAAACTTTATAAATAACATCACTGCTACTACATACTTTCCAAGCTAACACACAAAGACTAAAAAAATAAAACGTAACACGCTAAATTAGTCATGCTAAGACAAAATAAAATGTAATCAAATGGCACCAACTTTTGTGGTAAAAATTCCACTAACAAAAACGTACAAAAGAACACTCTTTAGTGTTTGTTGATTGATTTGATTTGATTAAACCCTTTTGTATTTTAATTGTATTTACTAATTGACATGCTTAATCATTAATAGACCCCACTTTAAGAAACCTAAAAACAAAAAACTTTATAAATACCATCACTAAAAAAACATACCTTCCAAGCTGAAGTCTAAAAGGACATAATCGTAGACAGTCTCAGTCTTTGTCTCCACTTGAGGTCTCTTCAGCGTCGAGTAAATCTTCCCGGGACTGCTGTCCTCCGGGTCCTCCAGCTTCCTCAAGCCGCAGCCCATGGCCCCGGAGGCGGGGAAAGAGCAGTGGAGGAGCCCGCTGAAGGTCTTCCTGGAGCCCGGCCGACGGCTTCCACTTTCTCTCTCCCTCTCTGTCTGTTCCACTCGTTTGCGGGGATTTACACTCCCTAACGGGCTTCGCTCCTCTCCTCGAAAACAATGTTTTCTCGCTCCGGGTGAAACAGGGGGACAAAGAAAGCCGTAGTCGGACGTGAGAAGAAAACTACGCCGGAACTTTCAGACACGCAGCGGGCGGAAGACACTTGTGAGGCGTAGAGAGACGGAGTGGACTCTTCTCTGGAGAAAAACTTTCCAACATTGTCCAGTTTGCAAAAATGACACAACTTCCTTTGAAACCTTTCAGAATAAGACAGTTCCTGCTTGAAGTTTTCCAGTGGATGATTCGAAGTGTTAAATAACTATACTACCATCAATGGTTGTTTTTGATCATAAAAAAAAAAAAATGATTGAATTTTCTTTTGAAGGCGGCCTTGCGGCACAAGTGGTTATCTTTAAAAGTTACATAGTACCAAATAATACATTTTTAATTGATTTAAAACAATTTGAATATGGTCTAAACTTCCAGCGATACCATAATATGATGTTTTTTCATCAATTTTGTTAATTACTCGCATTAAAATAACAAAGGTGGCCCGGCGGATGAGTGGTTAGCGCGCCGGCCTCACAGCTTTGGGGTCCTGGGTTCAAATCCAGGGCGGTCCACCTGTGTGGAGTTTGCATGTTCTCCCTGGGCCTGTGTGGGTTTTCTCCGGGTACTCCGGCTTCCTCCCACATTCCAAAAACATGCATGGTAGGCTGATTGGACATACTAAATCTAGTGTGAGCGTGAATAGTTGTTTGTCTCCTTGTGCCCTGCGATTGGCTGGCCACCAATTCAGGGTCTCCCCGGCCCCTGCCCCAAAGTCAGCTGATATAGGCTCCAGCACCCCCTGCAACCCTAATGAGGATAAAGCAGTTTAGAAAATGAATTAATTTTCTTTTGAAGTAAACAGGCAAAAAAGTTTCAAGATATTCTGTTCAATTCAACAGGTAGCAGTAATTATCTTTACATTGTTCAAATGATAGATTTGCTTATGTGCTTTTATTTTGAAAGATGAAAGATTTTTCTTCTTCCAATTGTGGATTCTTACCGTTTATCCTCACAAGGGCCGAGAGGGATGCCGAAGCGTTTTAGTTTTAAAAACAAATTAAATTATCATTACAATTGAAGGTACAAATTGTGCAATTTTTTGTTCCTATATTTTTTTTCAACTGATTTTTCCATAGCTGAGTTTTGATGCCAACAAAAAATGGTGTGTTAGAAATCTGTGGCAAAGACCATTTAATTCAAAATTTACTGGCACAGCCTGACCTAAAATCAGACAAGGATTATTTATTTTTTTCTCGCCAGGTTAATTTTTTGTTGTTGTGGTGAATGGAAAAATGTGTGTTCAAAATTCAAATTCAAAACGTAATGCCAGTGATCCTTATTCGAAATAAAATACTGAAAAGAAAACTTCAAACTGACTGACAAAAATGTAATAATTTGTGTGGTTTAAAAAGTGTATCTGCATGGAGAATGGTGAATTGCAAATATTGAGTCAATTCTTTTTTTCTAAATAAATAGTATGTATGCCTTTGAGGATTATTTTGTTCTCATATTTGAAGAACATCTGCTTACTCTCGGCACATGGCTTATCCTCACATTTCATCTTTTTAAAATCTGGATCCCTGATCCTCCTTTGGGAAGAAACATTGTGCTCTTCCCATGTTACCACGGCAACGGTGGCTCAGGTCTTGTCCCCGTTTGACACATCTGGACTGTAGGCCTCGTGGCCCTATTGGTATTTGCTTTAAGTGTCTATTTTTATCTGTTCATCCTGTTTTTCCATACCCCAAAACAATATTTCATGGAATCTTTTTCAATTCTGTGCAAACATCTATTTCCTGTTTGCGGGTCCATACAGGATGAAGGATCCTCCTCCTGTTTTGCCCTTTTTGTTCTCAAATTGAAAGACATATTTCAAAAGGAAGAGAAAACAAAATGGTACAGTGTATTTAATCACAGACAGAAAATGAGGCGACAAATTCTTGTCAGCACGTCCGTCTCATAGTTATGAGGTCGTGGGTTCAATTTCCGGTGGGTTCTGACCTTCTTGTGTGGAATTTGTATGTTCTCCCCAGGCCTGTGTGGGTTTTTGTTCCAGATCCTCTGGTTTCCTCCCACATCCCAAAAATATGCATGTTAGGCTGGTTGAACACTATAAATTGTCCTTAAGTATGAGTGTGAGCGAACATTTTTGTGTGTCTTCTCGTCCTCTGTGATTGGCTGGCAAACAATTCAGGGTCTGCTGCTGACCATTGTTTGCTACGATAGGCTCAAGCACAGTGTTTCACAAACTTTTTGAAAAAATCTCAAGGGACATAAACCTCCAAAATGATTCCAAAATCAAATTTATCACACTGACCTAATGTCACCAAAAGTTGATCTCTGCAGACCCTGAACAACTTCCGGTTCGAGTGATGCAAAAATAAGTAATGTCATGTTTATAATTGTATACTTTTATAATTTTTCTCCAAATATTACTTAAATCTCCGAATATTACGCAAAAAAATGGTGTGCTCACACAGACTTTATGTGGCCAAAAGTTGATGCCCGAGAAACTAAACAACTTCCGGTTCATGTTAGAGAAAAATAAGCAACAAAATGACTGTTTCACAATTTGAATCTTCTCATCTCATCTCATTTTCTGAACCATTTTATCCGGAGCCTATCTCAGCTGACTTCGGGCCAGAGACGGGGGACACCCTGATTCGGTGGGCAGCCAATCGCGGTACACGGTCGATTGGTCGCCGGTCTTTTGGTCGCCGATCTTTTGGTCGCCGGTCTTTTGGTCGCCCGGAAGGTTATTGATAATTACCATTTAAATTGTTGCTCAAATTCCCTAAATACAAACTGCGAATTACTATTTAGTCATACTTAATGCCCTAGTAATTATTAGGCTAAAGAAAAGCTCCAAATTTCCCGGACTTTTATTGTTTTTTGTTGGAGAACTTGTTAAGACCCTGACTGACGTAGCTTCTTAAAGGGACAATGCATCTACATACAAACTCTTATACACTCACACGTCGGCTCAGTGAAACTGCTCATGGCCATGGTTGGCTTTTATTGATGCATTGACCGTGTTGTTTTACCTTGTTTTGTCTCCGGTCTTTTGGTCGCCGGTCTTTTGGTCGCCCGTTGTCGCGGTCCGGGCGACCGAAAGACCGCGACCAAAAGACCGGCGACCAAAAGGCGGCGACCAAAAGACCGGCGACCAATCGACCGCACACGGCCAATCGCAGGGCACAAGGAGACAAACAACCATTTACGCTCACACTCATAAATAGGGGCAATTTAAAGTGTCCAATAAGCCTACCATGCATGTTTTTGGAATGTGGGAGGAAACCTGAGTACCCAGAGAAAACCCACGCAGGCCCGGGGAGAACATGCAAACTCCACACAGGTGGACCGACGCGCTAACCACTCATGGCCCGCCCAATTTCAATCTTGTAATAGTGTAGTCTATAATTTACTATTCATCATATTTTGATTTTAACCTTGTAATAGTTCAATTTTAATCTCGTTATATTCATATTAATTTTTCTCTCTGAATATTACAGTGTAGGACTTCTTGCAATTTCCCGTGGCACACCTGACCATTGCTCACGGCACACCAGTGTGCATGGTGGCTGGGAAACACTGCTCTAGCACCCCCGCGACTCTTGTAAGGATAAGCGTTACGGAAAACAAATGAATACATGTATATGTATAAACAAAAGATGTGTTGCTCTTGTTATTGACTGGAGTTTTAATATAAGGATTTTCAATTTGAAATGTCTACTGATCAAATGACTTCACATTTGCACCTATTTTATGTGCAGCCTTGAGGGCTCAACATTAACGTGGTGCACTAGAAGATTTCAGTGAGTGGTCGTGTCAGATGAGTTGAACATCCCCCCGCCCCCCACCAGCCTTCACTTGGAGGCCATCTGCTTCTTTCACTAATTCAATCAGTGGCAGACAGTCAGGAATGAGCAATCAAGGAGTGTTATCTAATCATTCACTCATCAGCGATTAGGTCTGTAGTCGCAACACAACTCTATTCACACCCTTGTTTCGTCTCCCTGTGTCAAAAGATGTCAAGAGGAGTTGACTTCAGACACATTTTGTGAAGTAATATGACAATGAAGTGAGCTAATAAACACTTCACTGTAAAACACTTAATCCAATCAGTTGTTGGCCATGTGATTCCAGGTTCAGAGATGTTGTAAAATGAGCGAGACCTGATCAAATACTAAGACTACCTGTCAATACCTTAGGTTAGGTAGCGTTTTTATCTCACTAACCAAGAGGACACTTTCTGTGAAAGAAACACACGAATAACCCTACATGACATGAAGGGGCGTTGGAAAGGGGGTGGGCAGAAAAAGTAAAGGATTGGAATAGAAATAAATGTGGCGAGTTCGTCATCAGTGCTTAGTTCAGTAATCCTTCGAATATCGGTTAATGTAGACCAGACATGGTCGCAATAAACGAAAAACTGCGAAGTAGGATTATCCCATTATAACTACCACAAATGTTTTCGCACCTATACATATACATATTTATTAAATATTACAGCTATATGCATGGGAAAACTGAAATGTATTGATATCTAAATATAATGTATATATTTAAAAATGTAACTACTTTAAATACTGCTACTATATATATATGTATATTATATATATATATATATATATGTATATATATATATATATATATATATATATATACACAAACTGAATGTTTTTATTGTCATTATACATGTATTATGAGATTTAAAGCTTTCGCCTCCTAGTGCACAAATAACAACAACAAACAGAAAAATAAATACTCAATAAATATATAAATAAGTAATGTAAGTTGCTGAGCTGTCTCGTGGTGTAAGGGTTCACTCTCCTGGCTTCAGTGTGGACAGGCGTGGGCTCAATTCCCGCTGGTGGCAGTATGATTGGGAGTGCGGATTGTTGTTTGTCTCTGTCTGCCCTATGACTGACTGGTGACCAGTCTAGGGTGTAGTCTGACTTTTGCCCAAAGACACCTGGTTTAGGCTCCAGCAACCCTTTCGAGGATGGGGGGTATGGAAGATGAATGAATGAATGTTAGTTGACAATAATAATGTGGGAATTATGCATGACCTAAGATTAGACCATTTGACCCTTTCAACACTCACATTTTCTCCTGCTTTTCTGACTTCCATTTACCTTTATTTGCCCATAAATCTCCCGTCATACATGTGCTACAGTAAATTTGTGTGTAATGATGTTCAGAATTGAAAAGGATGAAAGGAAGGAAGCAAACTGGATTAGAGGTATTATTTAGACTAGGGACGAAGTAAGAGGAAATACTTAAAAGAATATTCACTGTGTGTGCTCCTTGTATATTTATATCTTATTGTGGCAGATGGCGCTTGTATTAAGCCAGCTGACCACTGTTTAAACCTTCACTTAAGACAACAATAACTCTAAACTACAGTTGATTGTTTCACTGTATGCATTTTATTGAGCAGATCCATTTTTAAAATGTTTTTTTATACCGGTAATTTTTCACTGTATGCATTTTTTTGAGCAGATCCATTTTTAAAATGTTTTTTATACTGGTATTTTTTCTCTGTATGCATTGTATTGAGCAGATCCATTTTTAAATTGTTTTTATACTGGTAAGTTTTCACTGTATGCATTTTATTGAGCACATCCATTTTTTTATACTAATAATTTTTCCCTGTATATCGAGATTGGTATAAAAGTAAATTGTTGGCGGAATAAAGCGTCTTCATTGTAGATTTTCTTGGAGATGGCGTTCTCTAGTGGTTAAAAGGCATAGCGCATTTCTAATTTGGTGCCATTACGGGACACCGATTGCGAACACGTATACGTAATCCAATGTAATTTATGCATTCTACCATTTGTATTAATTCATTGATTTCAAGTTGCTAGGTTCAATCAGTTTATTATTTTTATTATTATCTCAGCTTTTCTGATTTCTGAACCGCTTTATCCTCACTAGGGTCACAGGGGGTGCTGGAGCCTATCCCAGCTGACTTCAGACCAGAGGCAGGGGACACCCTGAATCGGTGACCAGCCAATCTCAGGGCACAAGGAGACAGACAACCATGCACACTCACACCCATACCTAGGGGCAATTTAGAGTCTCCAATCAGCCTACCATGCATGTTTTTGGAATGTGGGAGGAAACCAGAGTACCCGGAGGAAACCCACGCAGGCCCGGAGAACATGCAAACTCCACACAGGTGGACGTGACCTGGATTTGAACCCAGGACCCCAGAGCTGTGAGGCCGACACGCTAACCACTCGCACCACCGGGCCACCCATAGAAACTCAGTCTAAAACCAAATAGGTTTCAGAAAAAAACATATAAACACATTAACATTCTGTGTGACAGATTAAAAACAATTCACGGTTACATCATTGTTTCCCTTGTCTGTATTTATACCACATTCTATATCTCAGTATATTGACAAAATCTATGTTATTTTTGAGCCACAATTTCCCATTTTTATCCCGTTTCAGTTCAAAATCACAAATTCTTGGTCAGTTTACCTTCATTTTAACCATCATCATCATCATCACTCACTCCACCGGGCCGCCTGAATGAATAACAAAATCAATGAAATTCACCAAAAAAGCCACCCTACTTCTAGCCACAACACAGCCTGTTAGCCAACCACACCTGCAGTACCCATCTGAAATTTGTTATCCAACCACCTAAAAAAACTCACTGCTCGTCACCTTTCTAGTGAATGCCTTCTCGAGTCACTACTATTTTCTTCTGATCGTGCCTGTCTTTGGCCTTCCCCCATCATATCTGCACTGCTAAGACTAACCTTCTCTTTTGAATCATCACCAGTTTTACCTCTGCCTCTGTCTACTTGCAATTGACCTTTTTGCTGTCCTGCCTAACTCAGACGAATCCCTTCAGTCTGAAATGCAAGTGACCCAGTTTAAAGAAAAAACAGTTTGTGTTGACTGGCGAGCTATTCCAAAATACAGTGCAATCTGTTTTTTGTTTCATGTGTTGGAAATCAATCTCCACTGTGGCCTGTTAGTCTCTGTGAGAGCAAATTTTAAACGCAGCTGTGGATAATGCTGTGTGACCTTCTCTACCTGATGACAGCTCCTCCCACGTTTCACAAGTCGAGTATGTATTTACGTTTTGCTGTTTCGTTCTGTTTCTTGTGTGCTGAGATGTTTTATTTCCTCTGATCGTTTCCCGTAGGAGCATAGATGTGGATTTTTTTCCCTCTCCCATCTGGTTGTTTTTCCCATTTTGTATTGCCTTACCGGATGGTTCTTCCCTTTATCCATGCTCTTTACAATGTACCTGTAGTTAAGTGGGAATTGTAAAGATGATACAGTGAAATCTTGTTACTATGCTACCTTGTTACTATGCCACTGTCGCTATTATGCCACTTTTGCTCGGTCCCGACAAAATTCAATACAAAATAAATGTACTATGCCAGCCCCTAACACAGAAATGGGCAAACTACGGCCCGCGGGCCATATACGGCCCGTTAGGCCTTTTAATCCGGCCCGCCGACGTTGTCCAAATTATTATTATTTTTTTTTATGCGGTCAAAATACAGGAAATCATTGGATGACCTGCATGAGCAATTCTGCCGTCGGTTTTGTGATTTTGGAAAAATTAACAGCTGGTGTCATGTCCTTTCTCACAAGACCCGGAAACGGTTCCACAGGAGTTGCAGTCTAATTTTTCATGTAAAACATGCTGTAAAACACGAAAAACATAAGAGTGGACAGAGCCACTGCCACTGGCTGCCGCTTAAACGGCGCCATCATGGGGAAAGGGGTAAAAAAAAAAATACTGCGCGCCATATGATTGCTGCTGCGCAGAGAAGACGAGAGTAGTGCGCAATTGCGCACGCGCGCAGCTTAGAGGGAACATTGGTTAGAACTGATTGATCTCCAATGTGACAAGTTCAACTCCCTGAAAGTCTCTGAGTTTTAGGCTTCATTAAGTGCAGCCAAATTTCCAAACATCCAGAAGATGGCACAGAGGATTCTGGTGTTATTTGGCTCTACATATGTGTGAAGAGACCTTTAGTCTGATGAAAACCAAGAAAGCACCCCATAAATCCCAGATGAGTGATGAGTATGTTCATACTTTAGTCCTTTTTTTCTGTTTATGTTTCATATGTACTGTTAACGGATGCAGTTTTTTATATGTATCGTATCTTGTGCTGACCCGGCTAGCCAGTCAAATTTTTAAAGTCAATGTGGCCCCCGGGCCGAAAAGTTTGCCCAACCCTGCCCTAACACCATTGTGTGTGTGTTGTATTTTCTAATTCATTTATTTTGAAATTTAGCCCACAATGTCAGCTCAGAAACGCAAGAGAACCGACTTTACGCTGCAGGAGAAGGAGATAATCGATGGTCAAATCAAATCATATCAAAAGCCTTTATTGTCATTATACACACCTCCGTATAACGGAATTGGTGGTGCTACTCCACAAAGTGCGTTTTTCCAAGTAAAAACATAAATAAGTAATTTTAAAAGTCACGTCCGGGCAAGGTAATTCTAATAACAATTAGACTGAGGAAACAAAGCACCAAACTGGAGATCAAAGAGCCGCTGCACACGTGCGCGCCGCCATCTTGGATCAAGGATCGAAGAAGGACTCGAATCAGTCCAACCTAGCCAGGGAGAAAGCAAAAAATGGGGCGCCGAATTTAAGAGAACCACTGTGAAGGGCATTCTCAGCAAGGATGCAATTATTGTCAGCTATTTATTCTAATCAGCCGAGTTAAAAGATTTTGTGTTAAAAACATCATAACTAATCTGCATAGGAGTCCAAAGTCAGCCCTACATTCTTAATTGTGTGGACTGACAGTATTATACGTTAAATATTGCTCACTTTCTGTCATACAGTACATTCCATTCCTCTTTTTCCTTTTTGTGATTCCATTGTGGGTGAGTGAAATCAATTTGGACTGAGCTGATGGATAACATGAGAAAATAAAGCCGTTTTTTTGTTTTTTTTAAACAATGAAACCGTTTTTAAAAACCTTCGTTAGTATGCCACTCTCGCTTCTATACCACTTTTGCTCAGTCCCGACAGGTGGCATAGTAATGAGAATTGACTGTAACAGCTTTACGGTTGCCGCTTCAGTATCAAGATCTTCATAGTCATGTTCATGCTGAAGGTATATTGCTAACAATATAATAAAGTTTGGCTGTTAAAACCAATGAGATTTAGACAATTGGTCATGTTGTAGCTCAGAAAGGTTGAAATCTGATTGGACACATTTTAAACACAACGATATGTACTGCATGAAATGGTGAGAATAGATTCATTGGACATAATTAGCTTAACTCCCCATACAGAATTTGGGTTGTATGTGTGTGTGGGGGCGGCCCGGCGGCTGAGTGGTTAGCGCGTCGGCCTCACAGTGGGAAACCTGAAATCAAATCCAAGTCGGTCCATCTGTGTGGAGTTTGAGTGGGTTTTCTCCCGGTACTCTGGTTTCCTCCCACATTCCAAAGACATGCATAGAAGGCTGATTGGACACTCTAAATTGCCCCTAGGCATGAGTGTGAGCGTGAATGGTTGTTTGTCCCCTTGTGCCCTGCGATTGGCTGGCCACCAATTCGAGGTGTCCCCCGCCTCTAGCCTGAAGTCAGCTGGGATAGGCTCCAACACTCCCCGCGAACCTAGTGAGGATAAAGCGGTACAGAAAATGAGATGAGAGACATATATGTGCTTCTGATGTCATAGGCCAACTGGAAAATGATCCAGTTACTGAATGTACGTGTTCATGGTAAAAATGGGACAGTAAGACCTTTTCGTTCCCTTTTTATAGAAATTGGCTCGAGGTCTTGAAGACGACCCAGCGGAATGCTATGTAAACCATCTTGCATCTGCACATGCCTCCAAAAGCAATTTTGAATCTTTCCACACCACAGTGGGAACATAGCATGAAGGCATGATTTTCAACAGTAAGACACTATAAAGGGAAATCTGATTAGGCCCACCCGGAGCCCTTATACTGGCAAACAGGACCCCGCAGAGCAAAGTTTTCCAAGCCCTTTTAAGCTGAAACACCCGAAAATCTACATGGCCCCCGCAATAAAGCATCACCGTATCGTGGTGGGTGGGTTTGTGTGTCTCAATGGTCCTCGGAGCTATGTTGTTTGGAGCTTTTTGCCCCTGGCAGGCTGAGTCATAAAATCAGGTCCTAGGTGAGGGACTAGACAAAGAATGGCTCAAAAGACCTTTATGACGTGTAACATTAGTGGACTCCATTTCCGCTCAACTGGCTGCGGGTCACCAGCACCCCTCTCTAGGGCACGATCATGAACACCCGTTGGTCTGGCCCGGGCACGCACACCCCGAATAGGCAACATGGGTTACCCTTGCTATGGCCTCACCACCTGTGGGAAGGGCCAAGGAGGTCAGGTGGATAGTCAGTTGGGTGGCAGCCAAAGGAATTGCCATTGGCTCTAGAATGGCACCTCTCTGGATGGGAAGGAGCCCATGGCTGTCTGTGAGGTTGAGAAGTTCTGACACACTTCGGGTGGGCATATAGGTCCTGGCTATTGTTTTTGCTTATGGACCAAACCGCAGCTCAGAGTACCCACCCTTTTTGGAGACCATAGAGGGTATGCTGGAAATTACTTTTTTGGGGGACTCCCTCGTTTAGCTGCAGGAATTGAATGCTCACCTAGGCAATGAAAGTCAGACCGTAATTGGGAAATGGAATAGGATAGGAATGTAGCACTCGTCATGGGTTGTCATTAATGAACACCATGTTCAGGAATAAGGGTGTCCGTATATGCACATGGCAGCAGGACATCCTAGTCTGCAGTTCCATGATTGACTTCGTAGTCATTTTATTGGATTTGCAGCTAGATTAAATTAGATTAGAATTTATTTGTACCCATATTCGGGAAATTTCTTGGTTGCAGTAGCAAGACAGACACAAGACACACAAGACATTGTAGACCTAGGTAAGAAACTGGAGCCACACACAAGAAGTCCACAAGGTGGGGACCTTCTGCAGACTGAGACTGTGTTACGATCACGCCGCGTCGTCATGGCATCATCGGGAAAGGATTAGGACCCAGTCGCGGGGAAGCAGGTGAGGATGAGGCAGTTAGATTCAAAACAATAACTTTAATACTCAGAAGGGACCTTACAAAACAAACGAGGACTTGTGAAAACGGAAACGAAACCAAACCGAAAACAGGAACACAATTGGTATCAAGGAGAAGGGTAGCGTGGCTGCATGGCAATGGAATTACACAGTGACATCCAGGAGTTTGCAGGAGCATGCAGGACGATCCGACACCGATACTAAAACTCATTCATGTTTAAATACAAACTCAGGAAGTAATCAACAGATTGATTGCAGCTGCTCTGCCTTGACAGCAAGCCCGGAGGGACAAACGGGCCGCTCCTGACAGACTGAGGTTACCACACAGTCCCTCAGTCTTCTGGAGGTTTTAAAGATCATCTTACTTGCCTCGATCCTACATATTTTGGATACTTGGATAAAAAGAGGGACAGAGCTATCACTGGATCACCGCCTGG
The DNA here is from genome assembly GCF_051989625.1 of Stigmatopora argus. Classification (NCBI taxonomy): domain Eukaryota; kingdom Metazoa; phylum Chordata; class Actinopteri; order Syngnathiformes; family Syngnathidae; genus Stigmatopora; species Stigmatopora argus. The sequence goes on from NC_135399.1 coordinate 4,848,517, forward strand.
TGGTGAGTTGGCTCCAGTGGTGGGCTGGCCTGGTATACCAGAGTAGTATGTTGAGAACGCAAAGCGAAGTCCCCTGTCAGATGGACTATAAACCCACTTTGCCCATGTCCAATGTGAGGCGTGGGACAATGAGTCTGAATAGACCATGTTCTGTGCCTTTCTTGCTGAAGGGGTGACCGGAGCTGCTGGGGGACACCAGTGGAAAGGGGTCCCGTGAGTTGAAGGAGTCATATCGGTCTTTTTTGGCCCGTGGTAGGCTGACTGGACACTCTAAATTGCCCCTAGGTATGAGTGTGAGCGTGAATGGTTGTTTGTCTCCTTGTGCCCTGTACGGGTTCATGGATGGGCCAGCTATCCTGTCCACCTACAGTGTGCCAACCTCAGGTCTGGCATCATGGAGACACAGATCCCACTTAGCAAATGTTAGGACAGCGTGTTGGGAGTTGGCCAATGGGAGAGCAACTCTATGGTGATGATTTCAAAGTAAAATAGAGTGGATTTTTCAGATTTCGCGGTTTGTAACTTTCATAATTTCATTCGTATCTAGAGACAAAAGTTTCCCATTGAGCCTTTTCATAGCCGTAATATTACATATGAAGATGTTCTGAAGTAGAGGTACCACTCTGTATGTGTGTGTGTATAAATAAGTGGATGTAACACTACTTTTTTTGGAGATGCACCTCCAATGCACCCATGTATGTTTAGCAGTGCTGGCTGCAGTAAAAGAAAAGGCAGGTTGGCAATTTTAAACTCTTCCCGCTGATAAACTATCAACTTTTAGGTGCCACAGATCAGTCAATTTCGGTTCTCTATGTGAGCGTTAACCTGTTACATTGCATATATTTCTGATTTCCTTAAGCACAAACCTCTCTCGTCAGGAACAAATGAAGTGACTTATCAAGGAATTGATCATGTGGGAGAACCGTAAGCACTATTAATCTAGTTAGAAAACTTGCAAATTTAATTTTCCAATCAAATGCCCTTTGGTTCAGAGTTTGAAGGGATAGCTGGGTCAAATCCAGGTCGGTCCGCCTGTGTGGAGTTTGCATGTTCTCTCCAGGCCTCTGTAGGTTTTGTCCGGGTACTCCACTTTCCTCCCACATTCCAAAGACATGCATGGTAGGCTGATTGGACACTCTAAATTGCCCCTATTTATGAGTGTGAGTTGTTGGTCTCCTGGTGCTCTGTGATTGGTAGGCCACCAATTCAGGGTGTCCCCTGCCTCTGGCCTGAAATCAGCTGGGATAGGCTTCAGCACCCTCCGCGACCCTATTGAGGATAAAGCGGTTCAGAGAATGAGATGAGATGAGATATTTTAACATGTAAAATTTGCATTCATTTGGTCCCAACCATTCATTCATTCATTTATCTTCCATACCACCCATCCTCGAAAGGGTTGCAGGGGTTGCTGGAGCCTAACCCAACTGTCTTCGGGCAAAAGGCAGACTACTAGACTATTTGCCAGTCATTCGTAGGGCAAACAGAGAGACAGACAACCACTCGCAATGCTACCGGACGGAAATCAAGCTCAGACTGCCCGTACCCAAGACAAGCAGAAGAACCACTGCACCATCCAGAGGCTTTAAATTGTTTAACGCTACATTAATTCAACCTGGGGACAGATTAATAGTACCATATTTGGTAAGGAGTTTCTACCCAACAGAAGCAATATATATGTACGTATGTGTAGATACTTTTCTTCAAAATCGGCAACACTACCAAGTATTGCATTGCCTAGTTTTCTGTCAACTTCACTTCATGTCCAGGCTCTCTGCAAAAAGGAGTAACACATCATCTTGTAATAGCAGCAACCTAGTGCAATGTCGGTATTTTGCAACACTTAACGGAGTAGTGTGAGGGGTGAGTTGGGTGCACTAATGGGCTTCACTAGCTGACCACATTCCACAGCTGTGTGACTCAAGGACCGACGCATATCTCCTCTGCCTCGAATGTATTTTCGAGGCATGTCTTCGAAATGTTTTTCTAAAACAAGCAACACTGCTGTATGCATCGTTTTGATAGCTAACAGAAAAAAAGTGTCAGAAATGTCTTAAAATTGTAGTCTTCAAATTATTGGGATAGCTTCCTTTCCCTGGGGTTCTCCCAACAGTGTCTCCATATATTCAGCTCTGTCTTTGGCATTTTTTCTTTCCCATCTCCAGAGAATAAATCCTATAAATAGAGGACATTTTCAGGCTTTGAGGGATATTTGAACATTACGGATACAAACTTGTCCCTCAAGGATTAGAATCCATGGGAATATTTTGGCAGTACTGTATCATTTCAGATCTGTAAATTAGAAATAATTTCTGCTTGATAACCTCCAATTGTTAGTTGACTAAAATTCTTTGTTTTTTTAATAAAAGATGCAGTGGGATGAAAAAGTTAGGTTACCCTGAATAATTTTGAAATATGCAAGTAATAACTGAATGTGTTTTTTTAATTATTATGTGTTATGGAAATGCAATAATCATTTAAGCAAAAGATGCCAGGTGCAAAAATTGCATCAATTTTTAGTTGATACTCTGCTAACAAAACAGCCAGCAAACACTTTGTCCAATGAGGGTCTGGATTCTGGTTTAATGTATATTTTGGACCATCCTTCTCTACAAAATGAGGCTTGATGCTTTCTGAGCATTGACAGCGTGCTTTAAACCCCAGCGGGATCGAGATGCCCATTCTGGAATGTAGTACCCATTTTTCTTCTGCATGAATGGCTTTATTGATTTTGAGCTGTGTTTGGGGTCAATCTCTTGTTTAAGTATCCAGCCCTGGGGCAACTTCAACTTTGTCACTGATTCTTGAAGATTGTTCTCAAGAATTTGCTGATACGGACTGGAATTCATGGAGCCTTCAATTTTAACAAGATTACCAGTACCTGCACTGGCCACATAGCCCAACAGCATGATAAAAACACAATAAATTTGTTTGTGGGTCGCAAGTATTTGTCTTGGAATACTGTGTTCTTCATCCTCCATCAATACCGCCCAATGAACGATGACACAGTATTCAGTAATATCATGTTTGAGGTTGAGGAACTATGTGGGTTGAATTCGACTATTCTCAACATGCTTCACTTCTGCTTCGCTGGGATTTTTCTTGACCTACCCCTCCTTAACTAAAAATGTGCCTGTGCTCATTCATTTCATCATTGTGTTCTTCACAGTGGAAACTGACATCTGAAATCTCTGAGCTATCTTTATGTATCCACACGCTAACCATGATATAGATTGAATTCTTTTCAGGTAATTTGTTCTTGATGCCAGGTAACTTTGTAAAAGTCTAACATGCTTAATTTGGACAAAAGTAAACATGTGTCACTATCTTGTGAATTATATATGTAATTTTATATGGTTTTGCTGTCAGTTACTTGTGGATTTTCGCTACTCCCTTAAAAATATCTAGGTGAAGATATACATTTTATGTACAGTAATTAAAACCCACTGGCCATTGATACAACTAACAAAAACAGTGTCCATCCATTCACTTACAATAACATTTCTGTTAAACCACTTGCATTCCACTTCAATTTTTAATGAAATAGTCCTCGAGGAACACACCTCACTCTTTTACATCCAAAAGACACATAGACTTTCAATCTTGAGGCAGGATAATTCAAGTCAAAGAGTAACAATACTATGAGACCTCTCAAACAACATTTTAGATTAGTTTAATGTATTCATTCATTCATCTTCCATACCGCCCATCCTCGAAAGGGTTGCAGGGGTTGCTGGAGCCTAACACAGCTGTCTTTGGGCAAAAGGTAGACTACACCCTAGACTGGTCGCCAGTCAGTCATAGGGCACACAGAGAGACAAACGATGATCCGCACTCCCAATCATACCACCACCAGCGGGAATTGAGCCCGTGCCTGCCTTCACTAAAGTCAGGCAAGTGAACCTGGGGCATCAGTTTAAAGTATATATAGAAATTATGAGTGAGTATGAGTTTAATTTATTTAAAAAGGGCCAGCACATATTAATGAACATATTTATATTCATTTTAAGGTGGCCCGGTGGAGCGAGTGGTTAATGCTTCGGCCTCACAGTGGGAGACCTGAGTTCAAATCTAGTGTTCACCTGTGTGGAATTTGCATGTTCTCTGCGGCCCTGCGTGGGTTTTCTCCGGGTACTCTGGTTTCCTCCCACATTCCAAAGAGGCTGATTGGACACTCTAAATTGCCCTTAGGTATGGGTGTGAGTGTGAATGATTGTTTGTCTCCTTGTGCCCTGCGATTGGCTGCCCACCAATTCAGGGTGTCCCTGCCTTTTGCCCAAAGTCACATGGGATAGGCTACAGCACCCGCCGCGACCCTAGTGAGGATAAAGCGGTTCAGAAAATGAGATGAGATGAGATATTCATGAACACATATGTAAATATAAAGACTGCGAAACAAAGCATCCAAAAATGTTATGATTTCTTTTTTTTTATACGACAGCAAGAATTTGTTGATATGAATGGGTGGCACACAAAAAAACATCTGTTTGGCAGGCACTAGTGGACTTTCACTTGTTTTTCAGTTTAGATGTTGTACAGGCAGAACCGCCTTGCACATTATCACCGTCAACATGTTTGTAGGAATCCTCCTAGATAGCAAGAGTGACCTTGATTTCAATATCCCAGTCAACAAAAAGTCTATTGTAGGGAACACACTCGCTATAAGAATATTCGTTGTAGCTCAACTCATCTTATTTTCCGAACCGCTTTATCCTCATTAGGGTTGCTGGGGGTGCTGGAGCTTATCCCAGCTGACTCCGGGCCAGAGGAGGGGGACACCCTGAATGGTGGCCAGCTGATTGCAGGGCACAAGGAGACAGACAACCATTCACACTCACACCCATACCTAGGGGCAATTTAGAGTCTCCAATCAGCCTACCATGCATGTCTCTGGAATGTGGGAGGAAACCGGAGTACCCGGAGGAAACCCACGCAGGCCCAGACAGAACATGCAAACTCCACACAAGTGGACCAACCTGGATTTTAACTCAGGTCCCCCACTGTGAGGCCAACGTGCTAACAACTTGCGCCAACGGGCCGCCCTTGTTGTAACTGAGGAAAGTAAAATTTTAGCACTTTTTTTTAACTGAAAAGGAAAACAACACTAACAATTGTGGTAAGTAAGGTATAATGGCGACATATCATGCTATGAGCGTTTTTTCCCCCTATTTTCTTGAAGATTTTGTGAATTTAATAAGGTAACCAATTCAAAGCCATAGTAAGAGTTGGTAAACAACTAAAATCATCACAAAACCAGAATTGATTTTGACTATGTGGAGGGGGGTTCAAAGGTTCAGGAAAGACCCGGAAACTAGTCAAAATGTTCTGGAATATTTTGTACTCGTGGAAGCAAGAACATTATCAGTTGTAGCCGTTAGGTAGCACAATAGATGCTGAGGTCAAAGGACACTGGGCGCATAACGACATTGCTATTCAAAAGTTGCTGAATCTTTCAGTGGTATTTGTTACTGCTGCAAGGATGTTGTTTCAAATTATCTGTTTGTGAGTTTAATAGCAGGGCAGCCCGGTGGTGCAAGTGGTTAGTGTGTCGGCCTCACAGCTCTGAGGTCCTTGGTTCAGATCTAGGTCATGTTGACTTGTGTGGAGTGTGTATTTTCTCCCCAGGCCTGCGTGGTTTTCCTCTGGGTCCTCTGGTTTCCTCCCACATTCCAAAAACATGCATGGTAGGCTGATTAGACACTCTAAATTGCTCCTAGGTATGAATGTGAGTGTGCTTGGTTGTTCTTTGTCTCCTTGTTCCTCGGCTGGCCACCAATTCAGGGTGTCCACCACCTCTGGCCCGGAGAGAGCTGGGATTGGCTCCAGCACCCCCGTGACCCTAATAAGGATAAAGCAGTTCAGAAATTAGGTACTTTAATAGGAGCTTGTGAATTCAAATTAATTTTATTAAATACCCCTTAAGCCGCCTAGTGGTGTGGAGGTTCACTTGCCTGATTTTGGTGAGGGTCAGGGGTGGGCTCAATTCCCAGTGGTGGTGGTATGATTGTCAGTGCGTATGGTCGTTTGTCAGACGGCTGACTGGCGACCAGTCTAGGGTGTAGTCTGCCTTTCGCCCAAAATCAGATGACATATGCTTCGGCAACCCCCGCAGCCCTTACGAGGACACCCGGTACGGAAGATGAATAAATGAATTCCCCTTAATTGTTCTATGAGTCAAACATGATTCTTAATCTCAAATGTGTGTGTATGTACAGGAACTTTAATTTCCTGCTCATTAAATTTGATAACATTCTCAATCAACCGCAAGATGGAATCCCTCTGTGATCAATCTGGATCTTTTTAGCACAAGACATCACATTATTCTGTTATATGAATACCAACAGACACAACCATTTATAGTTTTAATCTCCTTAAGCCTGATGATGTTTAGAATGGAAGAAGGGCTCATTTTCCTACCGAGGTTAAATGATCTTTACTCACCTCCTCTGTTATTTTAATGCATCGGTTTGAGAAATCTACTGACTCCTTAAAAACAGTGTTCTGATGAGCAAAACTGCATTTTCCTTGTTGGGTGTGTATTGCAAGAATGTTGGAGGCAGCAGATCTAAATAACTATTTTTACACCATTTTTCTCTAGGTTCAGTAAACTCATGGAATGCTGTTACCTTTGAAAAATATTTTGGAGTGACTATATAACACAGTTATTGTGCAGCTTGTTTTGTGTCTTCATTTCTAGATGTTCTTAAATGGAATTATATGCCAATAAAGTCAAATTTTCTGAGCAAAGAACATTTTTGTAATGAAAATTTTCATTTTTAGATGATGAAGGACCTCTAAGTAATAATACTCCTGTATTTTTATTTGTCAGCTGTGGATGATTGAAAAAAGAAAATTAGCCTATGTCCAAGTAAGACCAGAAATTATGTCTTTTTGGAGTAGCATTAAAAAAATCTGTTGGAAATATACAATGAGTGAAATAGCCCTCAGATCAAAATGTTTGCAAATGGCTGTCTTCATTAAATGAAGTACAGTGGTACCTCGACCTACGATCAGCTCGTGGAACGACATGCTCGTGGTATGACGAAAATTTCGATCGAATAATTCACCCGAGATACGATCAAAATTTTGACATGCGACCAAGCCAGGTGGCCATGGCACTGTCTTTTTTGCATCTCTTTCATGTATAAAATATATCTACGAGCACTGGGCGGACTTTGCATTTCCCCACCCGTTTTTTCCCACCACGTTGGTCTACATTTACACACAAGGTAAACAACAATGGATCGGCAGAGTTTTGCAAAGAAAAGGCGACAGTTGACAATCGACATGAAGCGCGAAATAATTGAAAAATATGAGAGTGGGGTACGTGTTACCGAGCTTGCTCGGCAATACGAGATGAATCCGTCAACCATATCCACCATCCTTAAGCAAAAGGACGCAATCAAGGAGAAGAGGCCTTCCAATGGACTAACTATAATTTCCCACTGGCGCAGTGACATTCACGACGAGATGGAGAGCCTTCTTTTATTGTGGATAAAAGAAAAACAGTTAGCAGGAGATAGCGTGACCGAGTCAACCATATGTGAAAAAGCCAGCGGAATTTACATGGATTTGATAACAACGAAAGGAGAGCCTTCAACACCTTCAGAACCCTTTAAAGCAAGTCATGGCTGGTTCGATTTTTTTTTAAAAAGATCTGGAATACACTCGGAAATCAGACACGGGGAAGCGGCAAGTTCCAAACAACTCTTGATGCGTTCGTTTTGAAGACTCCGGCGGAACGTCCGGGTTGGGTCAACCCGTAGAACTAAGGTAAAAAAGAAATTAGAGTTCAGTTTTGTGTGAAGTTACATTAAACGTTGAGTGTCTGTATATATTTATCCAAGTTAATTTAAATTTGTTTGTTCGTTTACGAGTGCGTTGTTGCCGTAGATAAAGTCCCCCCGAAAATGCCGCTGTCTCTACCCTCCGCGAAATGCGTCTAATTTTACTTCTATTAAACACATTTTATTACTATTAAACCACTCGTTATTTATTACTTTGTAAATATATGGCGAATTAGAAGAAATAAAACATTTTTTCCAATCCAATATCCTGTTTTGGTGTTTTTTCAGAGGGTTGGAACAAATTAATTTGTTTTCAGTTCATTTCAACGGAAAACGTTCGCTTGAGTTACGAAAAGCTCGACATACGATATCAGTCTCAGAACGGATTACGATCGTATGTCGAGGTACCACTATAGGTGTGAGACTGGGGATAGTTGTCACACGGTTAAATTGTCATAATGTAATTATCTTCTCCACCAGAGGGCACATCTAAAAAGTGGAATGCCAGTTCCTTTACATGCTCAGGTCTCAATACTACTACTTTGTGAATTCAAATGAGTACCAATAACTCATATTACCTTACCCAAAAGAAAAATATTTACTGATCTATTTTCTTGGTAACCTTAATTCTGTTATAAATCATAGCTGTTATGTGGGCTTGTAAGTGTATATATATTAAAGACAAAGCATACAATAATACCTCACACATATTTCAGATTTAAAATAGAAACAGCATTAGGAAACAGTTTGGAAAACTTGTCACATTCATTTTGGGGTTAAGTTGTTAAACAGCATGTGACCGCTTATCCTTACAATGGTTGTAGGGGTTGTGACAACATGCTGAAACTGCAATTAAAAAGCGAGTCTGACTAATAAACTCAGATTTTTTATTTTTTTAGATTTACTTAAATTCCAGGACTAGTTTAAGTAAGTTTCGTAATGAGTGTTGGTGAGTATTTTACATTATTTAATGAGTCCTATAAGTCAATTTTCAGTGGTTCACTTTCAATTATAAAGAAGATGACTATAATAAGTTTGTCTTAGTTTGATTTGGTTTTACTATCTTGTGACATCCCTTCCTAGCAGGAAGCTACACCTCCATAATGGAGGTTAGCGTGCTGTAATCAGGTGATAGCTAATTTGTGCAGAGTAGCACTTTTTAAACTTCTCCGGGACCACGGCCTATCAGCACAAGCCAGCAGTGAGTTCCTGATTCGTGCGCCTTTGAAACCCGTTTGACACATAGTTGTTTCTTGAGAATGTGTGTGACATCATTTGAAATTAAGTTGTGTTTACATGCGTGTGTACGCATTTTTACTCAGATGCCAAACGTTTTCCTTCTTCCGGCCCGTTGGAAATGACAATCTTATTCATTTTGATGCCATTTTTACATTCGCATACATACCTTCATTCATTTTCCGGACTGCTTATCCTCACAAGGGTCATGGGGGTTGCTGGGGAATATCCCAGCTGACTATGGGATTCAGACTACGGGCTAATTATAATTATGTTGGTTCAATGTAAAATATGCTTCCCTTTATGAAAAATCCAAGTTACAAAATCACTTCTGGAACCAATTAATTTTGTAAGTACAGTAACACTTTATACGTATATATAGTTTTTTGCATTTTCACGGTAATGCTCGGTTTCTAACTCATACGCGAAATGAGAGGTTCCACTGTATACCGTGTCGAAGAGAATTTATGACAACATGCCCGGGTCTCCCCTACTACAGCCAATCGTTTGACTTTTTTCCCCTTGTTTATTATGGCAGCGTTCATTTGAATTGCGCGTATTGGTCGAAGCGCACGTCAATCATGATTGAGGTCACCATTAGGGCGGGGCTTAAAGGGAAGCGAGGAGGCGGGCGCGTGTGTCAATTGTTCGGGCTTGCCGTCAAAAGTCTCTCGCTGGGGCGGTTGCTGTGACCAGTGAACCCGGGTGGTCGGTACCAGTAACACTTTCTGGGGGAGGAAGATCACTGGCATGTGCTGTGGAGAGGTAGCAACGCGCTTCCTTCACCTACTTTCAATTTGGATTCCTTGGCGTACTTTGACATCGGACAGGACGCGACCTAGCTAAGCAAGGGGTTAGGGTTCGAAACCCATTTGGATTGGGTCCACTTCAAGTGCAACGCCAGCGACGTGGGCGGGTTTTGACGCACACACGCGGAGCGCAAAACCATTGAGAGGACTTGTTGCGCTTCACCGGGGGAAACGCACTCACAAGTCCTGATTCGTTTTTTATTCGAACATCTCAATGGCATTCGAGCACAGCCTAGACAAACTTTCCTAGGTTAATTCATTTTCCTCCTTGAAATCGCCAACGGAAACTGCCTCATTATGTCCGAGCGCGATGGACAGTGTAGCGACGGCGCGCCGGATTTTATCCCGGCCAGAGTGCCCCGTGGCCGGCGAAGCGGTGTCATCCTGCCCGGTGGCACGGACTCGGAGAGCATGCTGATGGAGTCCGTGAAGGTAGCACCGCGTCGTAGCAGCATCATAAAGGTAAGAAAGAGAAGGTATTCTTTTATTGCTTTCATGCCGAAGGTTCAACTTTTTAAGAAAATGTTTAGTGTCATTAGTTGTTCAAATATCGAAGCATTATTCAGGTTTATTTCAAACTGTTCAATTTGTAATGACAAATCATTTAAGTCTGTGGTCCCCAACCACCGGTGCGTGGACCGGTACCGTTCCAAGAGCCACCTGGTGCCGGTCCGTCAGATTAATAAATATTAACATTTTCAATCTTGCCCTCCTACTTGAAATGAGAAAAGTTGAATAAATAATTACTACTATGCTTAGGACTTGTTTTTTTTTGTTTTGCCATCGTGGACGTCGTTCGTGCACGGACCCCAACCCCACCTAATTTTGTCTTAAGTTGTCACCCTCCCCGTTAGCCGGAGAAAGAGCTTTACCGATCCGAGAGAAAATAGACAGAGCTTTTCCGGTCCGCGGTGGGAAAAAGGTTGGGGACCGCTGATCTAAGTGATAACTCTTTCGTTTTGTGATTTTTTTTCTTACAGTAATCTGTGAAAACGTCATAGTTTCTATGCAGATGTCTCACATTAAGTAGGGCAAATTTGAATTGGATACTGAGCTTTAAGATGAACCAAATATGGTTACTATCTTAGGAAAGACTACATTTAATGTGGTCAATACGGACATTTTGCGTGGCCTATCCTTCTACATCAGAGGTGGCGAACACGTGGCTCACGAGCAATATTCTGCTCCCGACCTATGTTCCCTCTAATTTTTTGTTTGTCTGGGCAGAAAGACAACCTCCCTGAGCACACTGAGTACCCGTGTGAGCAACATCATCATTGCTCGCTATGGGCACACACCAGTATCACACTTGCCATAAGCAGGTGTATGTCTACTACACATAAATGATATAGTAATAATAAAATGTAATGATTAATATCTATGAATGGGCGGCCCGGTGGATGAGTGGTTCGCGGGTCGGCCTCACAGCTAAATTTTTTTTTTTTTTTAAATTGGGATTTTATTTTGTGCGCTCCATATGATTTGCTGTTTGCAGAGAAGACGAGAGTAGTGCGCAATTGCGCACGCGCGCACCTTAGAGGGAACATTGCTCCAGACCAAAATAAATTCAGCTCTTTGCTTCTTATCATATTTTGTATATACTTTTTTAAAACACTCAAATTCATCAGGGCCATTAAAAACAAATTATACATAATATTTATAAAAGTAATTTGGTAGATGGCGGCCCAGCGGTTGAGTGGTTAGCGTGTCGGCCTCACAGCTTTGGGGTCCTGGGCTTGAATTCAGGTCGATCCACCTGTGTGGAGTTTGCATGTTCTCCCTGGGCCTGTGTGGGTTTTCTCTGGGTACTCCAGTTACATCCCACATTCCCAAAAAACATGCATGATATGCTGATTGGACACTGTAAATTGCCCCTAGGTGAGTGTGAATGGTTGTCTGTTTCCTTGTGCCCTGTGATTAGCTGACCACCGATATAGCGCGTCCCCTGCCTCTGGCCGCAGGATAGGGATAGGCTCCAGCATCCTCCACGTCCCTTGTGAGGATAAAGCGGTTCAGAAAATGAATGCATGAATTTGGCAGATTGGATTATTTTTTATGGTGCTTCTGATGTAAGGTGTCGCTCTTTGACTCTCACAGTATAACACAGTGGTCTCCAAACTATTCCACAAAGGGCCGCGTGGGTGCAGGTTTTCATTCCAACCCAGAAAGAGGACACCTTTTCACCAATCTGGTGTCATACAAGTGCAAGATTGCAGTCAGCTGCTTCTTGTTTTCTGCAGAAATCTGCTTGGTTAAAGTGTCTGTGCTGGATCGGTTGGAACAAAAACCTGCACCCACACCACCCTCGAGGACCCGGTATAACATTTTTGGCTCTTTATGTATAATTTGTTCGTCACCCCTGCTCTACATGAATGCTTTAGTAGATTTTGAGCAGTATTTTCGGGTCCTTGTCTAAATGAAGACATTTTAAAATGTTTTTTTTCAAACATTGTTCTCAAGAATCTGGTGATACTGACTGAAATCCATTCATCCTTCAACTTTAACAATATTTATTGTGCCTGGACGGGCCACTACCAAATATTACTCTTCGGAAGCAAAAGTTTGTCATTTTTCATGCATATATATTATGTCCAAAACGTAATGTTAGTTTTATCTGTACACAGTACCTTATTCGGAATGAAGCTGGTTTATTCAAATCTGCTTTTGAATACCTGAACCAACACTCCCATACAGAATTTCCTCGTGCAAAGTTTGCTGATTAGTTGAACAATGCACAATGATACCATCTGCAGTAATGTCTTGTTTTAAATCTTTGGCCGTGGCCTGTCGGTTGAGTTCAACTGTTCTCACCCATCCTCTGAGATTTTTCTCAGGCTGCCAGTTTGGCTTGACCAAGAACTGTTGTACCTGTGGTCTTCTATTTCCACACTGTGTTCCTCGCAGTAGAAACTAACACCTGAAATATCTGAGCTAGCTATTTCTCTCCTTCCTCAAAATTATGATGTTGACCAATCTTTATTCATAGATCAGTTGTTTCTGGCGTCTCATGATGGCCATCTTCAAAGAAGATTGTCAAAGAAAAAAATCGTACAAAAAGCCACTTTTAATACAGTATCTTATGATTGCCTTCACCATTGTATGTAGGTCAAAAGTCATTGAGCTTATTGAACAAAATCTGAGTTCCAATAACTCGTGCTAAAGGTAATCAAAACAAACAACAAGTGTTTCCAAATGAATTGACCCTTTTTTTCTGTATTTAATAAATTATTGCACACATTCTTTAACACATCTTAGCAATTTTCCAAATCTCAAATATTACTGTTTGTTCTGTATGGTATATTTACTGAAATTCATGATACATACAACAATAATTTATTAAGCTAAGTCTGTTTTACATTGATAAACTTAAAACTCAATAATTCCTCACACATAAAAACCTAAGTTATCAATTGCACTTGAAAAACAAAGAATGTTTAAAAAAAAAAAAATATTTGTATTTTTACAAATAAAAAGAATGTTTTTTTTAAATCCTTTTATTTGTATTCATACAAATAAAAATATTTTTTAAAAATCTTTTTTTACTTGATTCTTCTGAAAATCAAGTGTTTAAACCCAACCTTCGATATTATGAGCGGTTAGGGCACATCTTTGATTTTGAAAGAGGGAAGAAATATTGAGATGCATGCTTTTTATTTGATTATGGTAACAGGTTGCATGGAATGAAAAGGTGAGTGGACCTCTTAAAACTGCTATAACCTCACGAAATGAATGTGACCTTGAATGTGCTACTTTGTATTTTATTTATTTATTTTTAATTTAAGGGAGCCTTATTTGTGGTTTTTATCCTGAGCACCAATTGCCGCCTGTTAACAAATTCAAATGTTGCAAAACTAGCTCGTTTTCCAAGTTGCATCTTTTTTGTATGCTCTTCTGGGTTTTAATTTTGTGTTAATATCCATAGAGCGTACAAGGCCTCCACCTGATTATGGTTGTGATCCATTACCCCAGTTTCAGAGCTCTGTACTGTGACCTCATGGTTTTCCATGCTCACCTGTGTCAGGTTGCAGATCTGTAAGAAACAGGATTAGGAAGTGAGGAGGATCATGTTTGGCCATCGTTACACTTCATGTTCAAGCTTCATTTTTCAGTAAATGTGTGCCGGTTTCATGTAACTAGGAAAAATAAACATACAGTGCATGTCACCACCATAAGTGGCTGTGAATGAATCCTTCATCTTCCGTGCCTTCCGTACTGCTTATCCTCATGGGGGTCAAATGTTTGTATCTGATTTGTCCACAAAGTCATTCACCACAATAATAAAATTCAAGAAGTTTGTAAATGCTGAATGGTTACAACATTAACCAGAAATTAGCATCTTTTTCTACTACAAATATTACTCTTTGTTTTTTCAATCATTTTCTGAACTGCTTATCTGAATTGCTTATCCTTGCAAGGGTTGTTGCCGGGCCTATCCCGGTTAACTATGGGCACCAGGCGGGGAACACCCTGAATTGGTGGCCAGCCAATCACAGGGCACAATGAGACAGACAACCATTCACACTCGGTGCAGTTTTAGTGTTCAATCAACCTACTCCGCATGTTTTTGGGGTGTGGAAGGAAACTGGCACACAATCTGCATCTCACAGGTTGAGACTTAAGAAGAGTTGTGGGTGTAAGTGCTATCATTAGCAATGGTGGACTATCTGAAATACTTGCATATGAATCATTAAAACAATTCTGGCATTTGAAAATATCTGCTAATGCCAATTTGATCTACTTCCTTGATATATTGACTTATGTATGGCATGTTTACTTTGTTCATATTCAAAGTGTAAGATTATTATACAGTGGTACCTCGACATACGATCACCCCGACATACGAGCATTTCCAGACACGAGTAAAATTTAGAGCAAATAATTATCTCTAGATATGAGAAAAATTTCGAGATACGAGAAAGCCAGGTGGCCAAGACATGACAGGCTGTTTATGATTTTAGCGCACTGTCTTTTTTGCCGCATCTCTTTCATGTATAACAGATATCTACGAGCACTGGGCGGAGTGTTGCATTTTTTTCAGTGTTTTTTTTCCGTCACTCAGCGCGAATGGCAGAGCAATCGCTAATACGAGGAGTATATATTACTTCTCGTTGGCTGCTCATAAGAACATTGGCACTGGCTCTCTCCCCGCAACTCCCTCGTGTAATGTCTCTGGTCGCAACTCCCTCTTTGTAATGTCTCTGCGAGCACTGGGCGGAGGGTTGCATTTTTTCAGTGTTTTTTCCCCCCCCCCTTAGCCTGTTTGCTCCCGTTGGCGGAGCGATCGCTAATACAAGACTACTTTTGGTTGGCAAATGGTCGTGCGTTATCCTATTGTGAGGACATTTGTGTGCATCATTTTCGGAATATTTTGAAGGGAATACAAAAGCAAACAATCGATAGGTTGCATGTGAAAGTCAGGGTGGAGGCGGGGCAAACAGCCAACCCGGCCGGGAGAACAGAGGTATAAAAATGTAAAACAAAATTAGTATTAAGTTTAGTGTAAGGTTAGATTAAACTTATTTTTGAGTGTGTCTGCATCGTAATCCAAGTTCATTTAAATTTGTTTATGTTATATTACGATTCACCGGTGCAAAAAGTCTCCCCCGCTCAAACATACATATTACTATACAGGAAGGTAATGTAGGTAAACTCAAAAGTACATCCTCGAGAGGGTTGCAACTTTGTCGTCTCACGCCTATTTTTTTCTCCTCACCAGTTGTTTCCATTGTTCAAAGTCAATGTGTACTATTGTTTTGTTTCTAATTTTGTCATGACTCATTTGACATTTGAAGTGACATAGTTAATTCTTGCTATGAAAGTGGTAGCAAACTTAGTTTATGTAGCCTACAGAGCTCGTAAATGGTCGATGGTGGAGGGCAGCACATCTGTTGTAAACACAGAATGAAAACAACAACTCAGAGTTGAGGGGTCTCAGATTCAGGAAGGTCATTTAGTGTTAAAAAAAAACCCAAAAAACAGTATGTACAAGCAATATTTGGACTGCAAACTAGTTGGGACTGTTTTAATTGTGCCCTCTGCTGGTTGCTTCTGAAGAGACCCCTCCATTACCCATCATAGCTTCATGACATTGATTACGCTACACAAAAATTCAGCATAATTGGTATAACGGTGGAAATTGATGAAGAAATGTCACCATCTTTTACTTGGTAAACCCCCGGCTCATTTCACTCAGAGTAAACAGCCGTCTCCATATTTTCAATCAACGGTCTGTGACAGCAACCTGCCCATCTGGAAGGGCCAGACCAACAGATCGCCCTCCCTCAGCTCTGCTGACAGGAAGGGACGAATGAGAGGTGCCATGTCAGTGATGGGCTCTGTCATATGTGACAACGTCGCTCCTTCGGCACAGACTGAGAGCTCTCACCGTGTCACATCACTGTCAGTGGGAGAAGGTGACATAATCACATTCCCTGCCTTAGGTGTCAATTGGAAGTTCTTTCATCTCATTTCATTTTCTGAGCCGCTTTATCCTCATTAGGGTCGCGGGGGGTGCTGGAGCCAATCCCAGCTGTCTCCGGGCCAGAGGCGGGGGCCACCATGAATCGGGGCCAGCCGATCGCAGGGCACGAGGAGATGGACAACCATGCACACTCGCACCCATACCTAGGCGCAATTTAGAGTGTCCAATCAGCCTAACATGCATCTTTTTGGAATGTGGGAGGAAACCGGAGTACCCAGAGGAAACCTGCGCAGGGCTGGGAGAACATGCAAACTCCACACAGATGGACATGATCTGGATTTGAACCCAGGACCCTAGAGCTGTGTGGCCGACACGCTAACCAATCCCTCCACCGGGGCGCCCCAATTTGAAGTTTTCTAATTATATTGAATGGTTAATTTTTGTTTAGAGCAGTGATTCTTAACCTTGTTTGAGCTAGCGAACCCCACCGATTTCATTTGCGCATTCACCGAACCCCACCAGTTGCATATGCGCATTCACCGAACCCTACTTTAGTGTAAAATAATAAGATTTTTTTTCAAATATCAAGATATAAAAATTCCTCGCAGCTCTGATTGGCCAAGCAATGTCACGCGATCATCTGCGGCCAGTGATGTTGACGTCAAGCGGGGCATGTTATCGTGAATAGAGTCGATGCGTCTTGACCTCCGCAGTAGAGGCTCCACCGAACCCCTGAGATCGACTCACCGAACCCCTAGTGTTTAATCGAACCCAGGTTAAGAACCACTGGTTTAGAGTATACAAATACAAAATTAATATGTTCCAAGAATTTTAAGGGAATCCACCCCCTAAAAATGTAACCATTGAAAATGTAAGTATTTAATCAGGATTTTTTTACGCTTTAAGAGAGAAAATAACCATTCAGTCAAATAAGGTGTACTCACGTCTGGCCAGTCTGAGCACGTTCAACTAAGATAAGATGGCCATGCCCCGAGTGAGCAGTGACGGGAACGTTTTATGCAAGTTACATACGTTTTTTTTCTTGAATTTCATTCATAGACTTTCATGAATTCATAAATTTTGTTTAGCGTTTTATCTGTTTATCTTTTCTCTGTTTTGAAATATATTAAAGTGTTGGCCGAACTCGTGACGTCAAAGCACCCACGCAAGGCCGCCATCTTGAACTGACGTTATCGTGTCGCGGCGCCGTCAATTTGCAGTTTCTTTTGCATGTCATGTTTTTATGCGCATAAAAGCCGTACCCTCGATTCAGTCATCATTTTCTTGTCCGACAAAAGCGGCTTATATGCGAGTAAATACGGTAAGTGGCTTAGAGATTCACCTCTTGTTTTTTGATGATTCACAGAGACAATAGTAGTCCAAGTGATCATCGCGACGTCATTTGTCAAAACTTCTCAGCTCACTCATTCGATTGAAAGTAATCATGCACATTTTGATGACAGATTTAAAGATGTGCTATTTTATCCAGATAAATTCATGTGTGGCTTTGGAATTTAAAACAGATCAGACTCATCTAGAGTATATTTGTATGTTACAGATGGAACAGTAAAATATGATTTTGATGGTATGATCCCTTAAACTCTCCAAATATAGTGTCCAATAAAATGAAACCGTCATCTATGGAAATTGTTAGTGCATTGTTTCTAATATTTACTCGTAATTTTCTGCCAATTTTCATACCCTGTTCAGTGATTAGATATTTTTTTAGGTAACACTGGTGATGGTCTTCAGTCTGTGAAGCTCCAAGATGTTCTTACAATGTTTGCAGTTGGCCTTTAAAGGAAATCCATCAAGGAGGACGGGTTGCAATGGTGGGGAAATCTCTGGGCTGGTTTCACATTACTACGACAACACGTATGTTAAATGCCTACATGCACGCACACATACACGCTCGTGTTATTTCAACTTTAAAAAAACACACAGGAAATTGAAGGGAACCTCATTAGGTTACATAGATGTAGTGATTGCGTATTCAACAAAAAAAATGCGTATGCAAGTACGATTCCAAATAATCATCATTATGGTCACCATTAATAAACTTTAATGGAATTTTCTGCTTAAGTTTAAAATTGATTTTAGTCTTGTTTTCTTGTCTGTCAGGCTACAGAAATGTCCAATCTAACTGGCGTATTGTTCTTGGCAAGGCAAACCGCAGCGGAATATCATTAGGAAAATCACAATTTTTGACAAGTTTGCCATCTTTTTTGTTGGAAATCAGTACTCTAACCTTCTCAACTCAGACTCTCTTGAATGTTTTAATACTATTATGAGTTTACGTAACGCAGATGAATTATGAACACCTTCTAGTATACAAGTTCATGCTGTTCCCATCTATGACACATGGCCAACACACCTAAAAAGACTCATCCATTCCATCTAATAGTCCAATTTTGTTCCCCATCACCCAGAAGTCATGAATGACTTCTGATGCGCCTGTGACTGTGTCAGCTACGCAACACGCATGGCGTGATAGTGTGAGGGAGAAGACATACAAATTGGGTTTATTAAAAACGTGTATTTCATTTTGGGATATTCAAAACGGACGGCCCGGCGGCTGTGTGGTTAGCACGTCGGCCTCACAGTTTTGCCGTCCTGGGTTCAAATCCAGGTCGATCCACCTGTGTGGTGTTGGCATGTTCTCCCCGGGCCTGCGTGGGTTTCCTCTGGGTACTCCGGTTTCCTTCCACATTCCAAAGACATGCATGGTAGGCTGGTTGGACACTTTAAATTGCCCCTAGGTATCGGTGTGAGCATGAATGGTTGTCTGTCTCCTCGTGCCATGCAATCAGCTGGCCACCGATTCAGGGTGTCTCCTGAAAGTCAGCTTAGATAGGCTCCAGCACCCTCCGCGACCCTTGTGAGGATAAAACGGTTCAGAAAATTAGATGAGATGAGAGATGATTGGAGAAGCAGGTGACTTCTGTATGGAGTGATCCTACTTTGCGATTTTTCAATTATCGTGGTCATGTCTGGTCTACATTATCTGCAAAAAAATGAGGGATTAGTGTACAGTAATACCTTGACATACGAGTGCCCCGACATACGAGGAATTTGAGATGCAATTAAAATTCCGAGAAAAAATTTACCTTGAGATACGAGACAAATTTTGAGATACGAGGATACGAGAAGCGAGAGGCTGCTTATAATTTCAGCGCAGTGTCTTTCTCGCCACATCTCCCTCGTGTAAAGATTTCTACAAGCACTGGGCGGAGCGTGCATTTTTTTCCATTAAAGGTGTACACGTGACCGAGCTAGCTCGCCAATACGAAAGGAGTTTTTCAACAATATGCTCCATTCTTAAGCAGAAGGACGCTATTAAGGATATCAGGTCTTCCAAAGTAACCATAATTTCCAAGCTGTGCAGTGACATTCATAACGAGATGCAGAGCCTTCTTTAAATATGGATCAAAGATAAACAATTAGCGGGAGATAGCGTGACCGAGTCGATAATATTTACATGAATTTAAAAGTAAAGCAAGCATCTGAAAAAGGGGAACCTTTAACACCACCAGAACCCTTCATTTAAGTTACATTTATGTTTACGTATGTTATGTGACGATCGCGTTGCTGTCCAACAAGTGTCTCTTACTTTCTCTTTCTCTCTCTCTCTCCCCTGCGCACTCCCCGCGTTGTACTGAATAATGTCTCATTATGGTATTAAAAATTATAACGACTAGTTATTTGTTACTCTGTTAGGAGATGGTGAATTAGAACCAATACAAATGTCTTTCCATTGTAATATCCTGTTTTTTGGTGTTTTTTTTTCAGAAGGTGCGAACAAATTAATTTGTATTTAGTTCATTTCTATGGGAAACGTTGATTTTAGATACAACTAAATCGACATACGAGCTCGGTCCCGGAACGCATTGAGCTCGTATCTCAAGGTATTACTGTATACGATTGTTGCATTATGTTCATCAAATACTAAAACAAAAGATATGTTTATTAAAGATAGCTGTGACACGGTGGTTAGCACATCCATCTGTTCAATCCTAGTTGGAGTTTGGATGCTCATCCCGTCCGTGCCTGTGTGGGTTTTCTTCGGGTGCTTCAGCTTCCCCCCAAATCACCGAAACATGCATTGGTAGGCTGAAAGACCACTCCAAACTTTCTGTAGATATGTGTGTATGAATGGTTGTTTGACTCCTTGTGCCCTGTGATTGGCTGGCAATCAATTCAGGGTGACTTTGCCTACTGCCCACACTTAGCTGGGCTCCAGCACCCCCGACCCTTGTGACCATAAGCGTATTGGAAAATGAATGAATACATTTAAGGATACGATCAATTTTGTCGAGGCCTGTTATATAAAATATTTTTTTAGAAGTTTAAAGAAACATCTGTTTTTATTTTCATTTTTTGTTAAAATATATCTGTGACCATGGGATTTTTCTTTCTTTAACTAGGAGGGTATCAAAACTTCTTGGCATGTGTCTATTGGGAACATACTGTGCAAATTTTTGTATTTATTAAATCCTTTCAGAGGCTGGTGGGTTAGTATGTAACTTCTGCAAGTCAGATGGAGATCTGTTGTGGTCAGTGTTAAAAAAAATGGGGATCGATACAGATAATACATAATTTTGGTAAAGTAATTATGGGTTTAATCTTAGCTGACAAAGACTTAACTGGATAAAACTGAATAAGACTTAACATTAAACAAAATGTGAACAATCACTGGTATTTATAGATAGCGATATGCCATAATGACAATTAGCTTTGTTGTCTCATAAATTGGGCAGGGAATGGTAATCTCAATCCTCATCTCAGGTCAACCTCAGGCTGTGATATCAATGCTAGCCCAGGAAAGGTCCTTTCAATTAGCTCGAAGTGTTGGCGTGTAAAATGCCAGAAGGCAAATGTGGTGACGGATAGTGATAGTGTGAGATTAACAGGGATTAGCTCATATTAATGAGAGAGAGATATGCACGTATGACTGTGTCTATTATAGTTGTTGTGGAATGATGTGTGAATTAAGTAGAAATCTAGCCCAATCAGTTTCTCCCTGAGTCGCTTGATTAATAACTGAAGTGTCAATCTGTGTTGAGGTATTCCCAATTTGTGCAATTAGAAGGAAGGCAGTGTGACAGTGATAACATCATGCTGATGATGGGTGTTGTGATTTTAGAAAAATCATGCATCATGAAGCCATCTGGCGAGATGAGCCTATGGATTTTACGCATTTGACTTAAAAAAAAAAGGAGAACATTGTGTCAGATGTGAATCAAATAGAGCATAAAAGGCCCCCACATATTAGATTAGATTAGATTAGATAACTTTATTCATCCTGTATTTGGGAAATTTCATTGTCACAGTAGCAAGAGGGTGAGAATACAGACAGGAAAATACATTTTAGACATAAATAAATAGGTAGTAAATACGTTAATAAATAAATAAATGTATAAATAATGTATATAAAATATATAAAAATAACATATGAGCCATCAAACATTTTTGTCTTAATAAAAATATGACACGAATGAAAAAAATGCTCGTTACTATGTTTTTATCCACCGTAACACTGGAAAAAATAGTTCCTTTCTTCTCACTTTGACCAAATCATTTCGTTTTAAGGAAAGTGTAGTTGCTTAATGATAGCAATTGATGAAAAACACCTCAGATAGGCTAATGGACACGTTTATCCATGGTATGACTTTTATATACCTTTTAAACAACTCCTAAAACAAGAACAGAAATACAGAAACAATATTTAATCCTCAAAGGCATATATTATTTCTGCTTTGTTAAAGCAGTACATATAAAAATGTCAGAAAGACACAACTATTCCATTTTAATCTTTCAATAACAACATTCAGAAAAGTCACATTGAATCTCAGCATGGAATGTCGAGGACATCAACTAAATCTAAATCTTTTTTCTTGAAAAAAAGTGGGTGGTTAAAAACAACTGCAGTTAAGCATCACTGAAAAGTCTGAAGAACGTTATCTTTTCTAAAAACTGCAATGGGACATTTAAAAAAAATGGGATCAATTGTTTTGCTTGCAAAAGCAGTTAACTTGATCAAAGTTTTTTGTTTTTGTATTTTAACATCAACATTTATGTTAGGTTCATTTGTCGTCTAAGTTTGCAGAATTTGCACCCTAATTTTGAACAAAAATATAAACTAAAAGTAACCTCCAAACAACAAGTGAACATGCAATCAGAGTCGGAACTGCATATAAAGTACACAAGGGAAGATTATGTTTCAGGTGCAGAGTTTATTTTTATCGCTTCTCTCGAGTGCTTCTGATCACTCCACCTGGCCCGTGTGTTTGTTTGCTTTTTAAATCTGATTTCAAACCCTGGATTTCTTTTAAATGTTTACATTGATTCATCTCCTTGATCTCACTTTGTTGTGTCAGTAAGACTCTCATATCCTCTCTTGCAGTGCCAAGCAGAGAACAATCATTTGTTTACTCTGGTCAACACTAGTGCTTGTGTGTGAGTGTGTGTGCGTGCATGCAAAGCAATGCTGACCACTGAGGGTCCACTGTGGGATGGTGTCATGCTGCTCCTGGTGCAGTCAGATCAGCTCATCACAGCTGCTGACTTTTGGAGACAAAGTATCTTCTGTGCTGTATGACTAAACAACTTTATGTAATCATAGGATGCAACACAAGGTGCAACCTGCACACATTTTTTTTACATTTAAATGGGTTTACTTTGTGTTAAGTGTGACAACACAATGCAATTTCTTTGCCTATACTATATGCGACATGTATCAATTTTTTTCATGCAGTATGAAAGTCCAAAGTCCAGCAGGCAATGATTTAGGAAAGATGCTCATTTGCCAACAAGAATGTTGCAATAGTAAAGTGTTGCTATATTTAATTACAAACATGATGTCATCGTCTATGAGGAAGGCTAAGTTTTGACAGAATGCAAGGGTCCAAATAAGCATTGTTTTCCCCCGATTTAGAAATATTTTAAAAATATGTTTTTCAATTAAAGTATCATAGTATAACAAGATTGATTTCCTGTATCAACAACTGTTTTTTCACCATCTCATTTCATCTCATCTTCTGAACCACTTTTATCCTCATTAGGGTCACAGGGGGTGCTGGAGCTAATCCCAGCTGACTCCAGGGCAGAGGCAGGGACACCCTGAATTGGTGGGCAGCCAATCGCAGGGCACAAGGAGACGTACAACAATGGACACTCACCCATACCTAAGGGCAATTTAGAGTGTCCAATCAGCCTACCATGGATGTTTTTGGAATGTGGGAGGAAACTGGAGTATTCGGAGGAAACCCACGCAGGGCTGGGGAGAACATGCAAACTCCACACAGATGGACGTAACCTGGATTTGAACCTAGGACCCCTGAGCTGTGAGGCTGACGCGCTAACCACTCGCGCCACCGGGCCGCCCTTGTTTCACCATATTGTGAGATAATAGTTCGTTAACCTTGAATTGGAAGCACCCAGAGGTTTTTTTCCCCTTCTATTAGGACATTTGTGTGAATTATGCTGGATTAATGAGTTTGACCTTCTCTCCACCATTCCTCGTAATGTGGAATTAAAACACCAAAGCATCAAAAAAGCATTTGAAAAAAAAATTGAGGTTGAAGTAGAGCAAGAGAACTAAGCGACAAGCTGTTTATCTACAAATCACTTCCTGTCCCGCCCACTTTGTGTGTGTAAACACATCTCACCATGTCCTTGCTAACACAGACACACACACACACACACGCAGACACACACACCCCAATTCTGTCTGCAAGAGTGAAAATGACAAACTAGCAAATGTGCGTGTATTATGTGTTTGTGTGTGTTGATCTCTGGGCTGAAGCTGGAAACTACAAAACCATCCGATATGCAGTCTCTAGATTTACCCCAGATCTTTTCACCCCGAGGTTAATGCTATGCACAGTTTTTTTTAACACACATGCCCACAAGATGACATAACAAGCTGTAGTAGTGTAGAAGTATCGCAGTTCTCTCTTATGACCTGACCAACTTCAATTATTGGACAAATTCCAAGTTGTTTGTGCTTAATGCAAATCTTAACTGACTTAAGCAAAATCATAATAATGCAGTCAAACTGTCATATTATCAAATATTTTTTCACTTTCAATTTACAAAGTAAAAATCTGAACTTGTGTTCAAGTATAGCATAAAATCGTAATTGTAAATAATAAAAGGCATGTAAACAGTTTAAGGCCCAACTACCGTATTTACTTGCGTATGAGCTGCATTTGTCGCACAAAAAAATGATGACTGAATCGAGGGTACGGCTTATATGAGCATAAAAAGACAACATGCACGAAACCGCAAGGTGACAAAGACAAAACGCCATAACGCAAGACAATGCGCCCGATAAGGTCATTTATTTCAAAATAGAGAAAAAGTAAACAGATAAAACGCTAAACAAAATTTCTTTTGACGTTTATGAATGAAATTCAAGAGAAAAAAAGGTATCTTGCATAAAATGTGAAAAAACTCACTTGTGCCTGCCACTGCTTGCTCAGGGCGTCGCCATCTTACCTAGAGCGCAACCATCTTACCTACGCCGCCGCCGTCTGACCTAGTTAAACATGCTCCGACTGGCCGGACGCGAGTAGCCTTGATAGATCTGTTCATAGCGTTTACCATGTCAGCACATCCCAATAGTTGTTAAAGCTGATCGAAGGTCTTGCAGTCGATCGTTAAAATATCAGCCTTGATATCTGCGTAATGTGTATCTCATGCTATTATTGCACCCAGAGACTTGGTGAACACTATGGACACGCTTCCTGGTTCTGCTTACGTTACTTCCTTTTAAAAAGGAAATTAATGTACATTTGTGACGATGAAATAAAACAAAATTCCACTTTGATTTTTTTCTTTTTATTTCTTGTTATATAGTCAAGTAAATATGGTAAATGTCTTTCAACTGTTAGACAGACGTGCTTACTACTCATCCACCAGGTGGCCTCTAATAGTATTATTATTGAAATTTAATATTGTATCCTTAAATATGAATCATACTGGTAAGCGGCAGACCATAAACACTAATTAATAAAGGGCCAAGAACTGCTCTTGGTCGGACTCTACACATGAAATCACAATACTCCAGTGGCGGGCCGTCAGGGCCTTCAAGGCCTTCTATGCTGGCCTAAGAAATATCTGAATCATATATTATATTTTGTCCATCAATATTTATTAAATAATTCCAAATTGTCTGTTAGCTTCCTCTCATTGCTTTTCCCCCTGGTTACACTGCTTCCAGATGAGTGTTTTCATATTGAAGGATTTAACCAATCACATTTCAGCCATTATTTGTTGCCAGGGTCAGAAATCTGCCCCTAAGCCTTCACAATCAGTTCTGCGGGCTCTGCTGCATTAAACAAGCGTCGATAAGACTGTTGCTTTAACCAATTAGATTTCAAGTTGGCAACACCACAATGTATTGTCGCAGGCGTAGGGATACGTCATTGCCTTGTCCTAGGCGTAGGGATACGTCATCGCTTTCACCAACTCTGATTAGCCAGCTGCACAAGCAAATATATTGTTGTGTTTATTTAAAGCCATTTTCAAGACGGACTATGCCCGAAATACGACAGGACAGGCTCGACTTTCAGCATTAGCTTCGATGGCGATAGAAAAGAAGGAAGAAAGAAAGCAGGATGGATATTGTGTACAGTTAAAAATGATTTTTGGTGAGTAAAATAGGGCTATATTCCTAAACAATATTTCAGTTGTGGGCCCGGTTCTGATATCTGAAAAGCTCCAGTGTTTGTATTTAAGCTCCAGTATTTGTATTTAATCATTAAATGCTGCCAGGAAGTGGATTTTACCCGTTGAAGGCGCTACAAGAAAATGCACGGACCGCCACTGCAATACTCGGAGGTCACATTACCATAAATTACATGAATAACTGAATAATGGCTATAATAGCAGTGTAATAGTTCACCCCAAAATATGCAAAGGGATACATTTGCAAATGCTGAACTGTGAATACTTATACATTCAGTGGAAACAGTTGTCAAAAAGTGTCAGTGTCTTGAATGGTCATAGTGCTTCTCATTTTGAAGTTAGCTGACTGTTAATGCAAGGCATTTCTCTGGTAGATAAGGTTAAAAAGGTATTCCTTTTATACTGTTTTTGAGATAAAACCCTAACTTTACAATTTTAACAAAGTCTTCCCTACAAATATTGTGTTGGGTAATATGTAAAATTATTAACTTTACATAGGTACATTGGAGATAAATTCACATTTTACATATGGACGTTTTCAATAATTTTTAATGCTCTTGATTTTTGTTTTGTTTGTTCTGGTGATTAACATTGGATCCATTTTAATTGGGGCTGTAGATGGCAAGGAATGAGCTAAAAGCAAGAAGCAAGCTTCTTCCGCGTAATTGCTGTTTTAATATTTGTCCTGCTGAAGACAGCAACTCGGAATGTCCTTGTGTTTTGTTGAATGTTTTTGTGTTATTGAATCTATTTTGTTTTGGCCCCACTCACTCGGGACAAATTCTTATTGCGTGCGGTACCCCCTGGTTTTTAAATTATTATTTTTTTAAATCCTGCCTTCTATGCATGTTTAATCTGGTGAGAAAATCTGAAATAAATAATTCTGCAGTCTACCAGATTTCAATGTGTGAATTCTCTAGTAGTCTGAGGTCACCCTTTGGTGTGGAGGCATTTTTGTTAAATGCTACTAAATATATATATATATATATATATATATATATATATATATATATATATATATATATATATATATATATATATATATATATATATATATATATTGTTATTTCAGTAAACATTTGTATGACACTTGATGGTCAGAATATCAAAAAAGGCGGAGACTGTGTTGTATCACAAACTTTTTTACAATGCCTCTTTTTTGTTTAATTGTGGAACGGGTGAACATGTGAACAATATTTTGACAAAGCAGATCGGATATTTCCTTTCCTGAGAAACTAATGGAATTCCTGCATTCCTCCAACCCCCTTCTGTATATACAAACAGCAACTGGTCCTTAACAACCATTTAAATTCAGTGGGAAAGGAAGAATAGATTTTAACTCTGACTTGTGTATGTTAAAGTGTCGCATACTTCAGTATGACATAGAGCATCATCCATCTATCCATCCTATTTGTAAAGTACAGCACTCGTCTTTTTTTGGATTGCGGGTAATCTGCACATTTTAGACATACTTATGCTGCATACACACAACCCCAAGTGATGGGGTTACATTAATGTTTAAATGAGGCCCAAGTAATTATAATAACTAACACCTCATTATCATGATTAGAAACATAATTAAGACACTGAAATAAATTATCTAATATTTTGTCTGGCCACCAGCACCCCTCCTTGTGAGAAAATGAATGAATGAAAGAACGAAGAAATAAACAGACTGTTTAAAAAAATGAAAGCAAACATACAGCATATGTAAGCAAATAGCAATTGAAATTTTGGGGAGAGGATGTGGAAAATGTCTGTGAATTATCCTTCTCTACCAGTTTCTGGGCTACATTGTCTGAAACAGTGTCTCCCAACCTTTTTTGAGCTGCGGCACACTTTTTGCATTGAAAAAATCTCAGGGGACACCACCATCTGAAAATATTTTCATTTAAAACTATAGCGCCTATATTAACAATAGTCATTCTCATCAAAGTTTTATCGGCAGGAATCACATAAACCTCCAAAATGATTCCAAAATCTAATATTTCACACTGACTTAATGTCACCAAAAGTTGATGTCTGCAGACCCTGAACAACTTGCGGTTCGAGTGATGCAAAAACAAGTCGCATAATTTTATGACTTTTCTCCAAATATTACTTAAATCTCCTAATATTACAATAAAAAATGTTGCGCTCACACAGACTTTACGTTGCCAAAAGTCGATTTCCTCAAAACCAAACAACTTCCGGTTCAAAAATAAGCAACAAAATGACTGTTTCACAATTTGAATCTAATAATTTAACGTTCATCCTGTTTTATTTTAACCTTGAAATAGTTCATTTTTAATCTCGTTATATTCATATTCGTTTTTCTCTCTGGATATTACATTGTATGACTTGCAATTTCCCGCGGCACACCTGACCATTGCTCACGGCACAACAGTGGTCTGAAACACTATCATGTCAAGGGCAAAAATATTGTAAAAAGCCAAACAGCATTGTGAGGCTGGTGAATTATGCTAATGCAAAGCGTTTTTATTCCTTTAGCAGAATTTAACTGACATGAAATTCATATTTCAGTTTAGGTAAATGAGCCTTTCTGTGATATAATTCAGCTATCTACAAACACACTTGAAGATGAGGGCAAGCTCGGTCTGGATTTAATGACAGTCATGTGAGTTATTATAAAGAGAACATAACTAGTTTTTAACCACACCTTCAAATTATAATGTGTTTTTCCCTTAACCACACCTGACTGTGGTATAAGCAAATAATAACTTGAAAATAATTAAACGTACATTCTACAAACAATATTGCAATATTCTACCGTCAGCATGCACAATGTAGACCTGGGTCAAGTGATCTTTTACAGCTGTCATTTTGCCAAGCAGGAGCTCCGCATGTTTTGATTTGTCACATTTCCATAAGTGTGAGCTGGCAGAATCTTCGGTAAAAGGCAACAAAGTTTCACTTGGTGGAAATGTTTGGAATTTGCTTTTTCTCATTAAATATTCAATACACAAACCCGAGGCTGATGTAGGTTTCAAAGGTTTGTGTTCTACAGTAATTTGGGCGTATAGTACATAGTTGTATGTTTCTTGTATACACTACATTATAAAGATTTTTTCAACTTACATTTGCATCACATTTAATTCACTGTTAAGATGCCATTAGATTCACTCGTTTTAAAATGCTGTCATTTTAGAACAGAAAACACCTTTATTATGGGCCATGTTTAATATATTCCAAAAACACAGAATTTCCTTTTTAGACTGTCTAATAGTGGAGAAAAAACTTTTAAAAAGCCACTATTTCCAGGAAGTCGCTGGCGAACATTTTATCAATCCCGGTGCAACAGTGTTTTTACTAATCAAAAAGGATTTCGCATATTGCCCGCCCTTCATCATGACATCAGTAACACAGTACCCATCATCCCATTCACGCGGTCGCGTCTATCTTTTTACGTGGTTGGGTGCAAGTGACGTGACACAATGGCTGTGCACGTAAACAGTTTTATTTAAACACTATTTTCTCCGTTATCAGAGGTCCGCTAAATTTGAGATTGTCATTTATACTTGTGTGTGCATTTAAGCCTCGTTAGAACTCTTTGAATGTCTATTATTTCCTATTGAGAAAATGACTTATTGAGGGAGTGTGTTATGGGAAAGATGAAGAGAAGTGTAATAGGTGTTGTCATTAATCCTTCTTTGTTATTAAACTCTACTACTATTCTGGTCTCAGTAGCCTAAAGCAAGACTTGTCCATCCTGTCGCTTACTATTACAGTAATCCCTCGATTATCGCGTCTTCACTTATCGCAAATTCACTACTTCGCGATTTTTCCCCGCTATTAATTATTTAAATTTTGTATTTTTTTTTAAAGGTCATAAAAATGTGAAAATCCACGCTGAAACTTGTAAGGAGAAGCCAGTTTTGCTACTAGGACTCAGCAATGAAGATTTTTTTTTTTAAGTTCATAAAAATGTGAAAATCCTCGCTGAAACTCGTAAGCAGTAGTCACTCTTGCTACTAGGACTCAGCACTGAAAATAAAAAAGTTATAATAGTGGTGACCCTACTTCGGTCATGTTTACTTCCTTACGTTGTTTGTATGTTTAGCTTTGCAGGCTTTAAAAAGCTCCTTCATGGCTAATATGTTTTATAATAGTGGCCTTCTCTGGTGCTCATGTTGAGTGAGTGGGAATATCATAGGATAATTAAAATGAAGTCAAATGGTGGTCACACGCAGGGCCAGGAAGGTCACTGTGCCATAGTCTGAAAAACACCTTCTTAGTGAATAACAATTACGTAGCTCCCTCTCAAGGCTGTTAAAGAATGAAGTCTGATTTACTGTACATCGTTATCTTGGTCACATTTCAATATCTGAAAGTGAATCGCAAGTTCATTCATTCATACATTTTCCGAACCGCTTATCCACACAAGGGGTGCTGGAGGCAGGGGACACCATGAATCGGTGGCCAGCCAATAGAAGGGCACAAGGAGACGGGCAACCATTCATACTCATTCCTATGGGCTATTTAGAGTGTTCCACCAGCCGACCTGGATGTTTTTGGGATGTGGGAGAAAAACGGAGCACCTGGAGAAAACCCATGTAGGCCCAGGGAGAAAATGCAAACTCTACACAGTAAGAACCCTCGCCCCAAGAACTGTGAGGTGGACCACTGGGCTGTTGAAATTCCCCGAATACGGGATGAAATAAAGTTCTAACCTAACCTAATAAATTACAACCTATATTATCGTAGGTGAACAACACATTAAGCATTGAACAGCACCTAAAGCATTGATTTTTTTTAAGTAACAAAAAAAGGAAGTTAAATAATAGATTTGAAAAGTGACAAATGATGTGCAATAGGTGGTGTTACGTCCACGGGAGACGTCGAGGCGAGGTATCAGGGATTAGGACCCAGTCGCGGGGAAGCAGGTGAGAACGAGGCAAATGGTGCTCATAACCAAAACTTTATTAACTTAGGAGGGATCTTACAAAATAACAAGGACTTGTGAAACGAAACATGAAACCAAACCGGACTAGGGAAAACACGTGGACTCGAGGAGCAAGGTAGCATGGATGCATGGTAAGGGAATTTAGGCAGACGATTCAACAATGACATTAAACTCAGTGGGGTTTAAATAGACACATCAGGGACTAATTTCGAATCACGTGCAGCTGCGCAAACACAACGGCAAGGAGGGACAAATGACAGTTGGGAAAAACAATAGCAGGCTGCTCCTAACAGGTGGACTGTAAAGATAATTTTGGTTTATCATGTTCTGCAGTCATGAAGCATTCTTTTACACACAAGTGAAGCAAAAGTAAAGCACGGTAAAATGTAAACGTCTTCATGTAGTCGTACAATAGAATAGCAGTTCTGTAAGTGAATCAAGAGCCTATTAGTAGTATAGCATTGCCATGTAAAGTTTGATTAATACTTTTAGAGCCATTAATTAGACACTAACATGTACATGAATCTTATGATGTATAAATTATGGGATTAATAAACGTTTGTCTGCAAAAAATGTTGTGCATAGAACAAAAGTCAAAGTTTTGATTAATTCACTTTTGCGTTGTTTTCTTTTTTTCCATTCATTTTCTGAACCGTTTTATCCTGGAGCCCATTCTAGCTGACTTAAGGTTAGAGGCGGGGGACCTCCTGTATCGGGGGCCAGCCGATCGCAGGGCATAAGCAGACGGACAACCATTTGCACTCGACCCATACCTAGGGGAAATTTAGAGTGTCCAATCAGCTTGCCATGCATGTCTTTTGAATGTGGAAGGAAACCGGAGTACCCATAGAAAACCCACGTGGGCCCGGGGAGAACATGCAAACTCCACACAGGTGGACCGACCTTTATTTGAACCCAGGACCCCACAGCTGTGAGGCCAACGGGCTAACCACTCAAACTAAATTTTGTAATAGTTTGATATGGCATCAGATTATGGTGTTCTTCCAAGAACAAGTGAATACATAATAATTTGCATTTTGTGGCAGAGTGGTTAGTGAATCCGCCTCCCAGTTCGTGTTGGTTCCTGCTTTACTGTTTGCAGTTTGCATGTTCTCTCCGTGCCAGTGTGAGTTTTTCTGGGTGTACTCTGGTTTCCTCCCACATCCCAAAAACATGCATGGTAGGCTGATTAATAGCTCAAAATTGTCTGTGCATGCATGATTCTTAATCTCCTTGTGCCCTTCAATTGGCTGGCAACCAATTCTGGGTGTAGCATTGTTAGCTGCAATAAGCCCCAGCACCCCTGCGGCCCTTGTGCGGGTAAGCAGTTCGGAAAATGAATGAATGTGTAAAAGCATTTGCCTTTTTAAAGTTTTGACAAAAATAATTAATCAACTGTTGTACTCACTATGACAAAAAACTATTATAATTTATGGTAAAAAAATTGACAGCTGTGGTTGCGGATGGTCGTTGGTCTCTCTGTGTGCCCTATGGTTGACTGGCGACCATTTTAGGGTATAGTCTGCTTTTCTCCCAAAGACAGCTGGGTTAATTCGGTTACCTCCCACATTCCAAAAACATCCAGGGTAGGCTGGTTGAACGCACTAAATTGACTAAATTAGAGTCAATGTTAATTGTTTTTGTTAAAATGAATTTATGTACATTCTTCAAGCATGCATACCTGTCAACTTATATGTCTTTTGTAAGATATACGTTTTTTGTAAGACCAATGTCGTTTTACCCATTTCGGATCTAATCTGTCTCAGTCACTGCGGGCGTCAGCAAGCAATGAACCCAGACAGTCAAGCTGTCAGCGTCATACAGCGTCATCTAATCTCAAATTTAGTGCATACAAAAGGCGGACCGACTGTTTGGGCACCCCGTCCACTTTGGGGCAAAATTTTTGACTTTTAAGTGCGCCCTATGTGACCAAATATGTGCCGCGTTGTTTGTATTGTTTATTATCACTTAATAAAGGGAATTGCAATCATTAATAAGGGGAGCAATTGGCCGAGGTTCACAGGTATGACCACGTGGTTAGTGTGTCGGCCTCACAGTTCTAAGGTCAAAGGTTTGATCTCAGGTCGGTTCTCCCTGGACTTACACAGGTTTTCTCCAGGTACTCCAATTTCCTCCCACATTCGAAAAACATGCATGGTAGGCTGGTTGAATGGTCTAAATTGCCCCTAGGTATGAATGGTAGGCTTCTTCGTCTCCTTGTGCCCTGTGATTGGCTGGCCACTGATTCAGGGTGTCTGCCGCCTGGTGCCCATAGTTAGCTGGGATAGGCTCCAGCACCCCCTGTGACACTTGTGAGGATAAGCGGTTTGGAAAATGAATGAATGAATAAAAGAAAAGAATTGAATTAATAGAGAGAAAATAAAGAATTGTACCTTGAACCATAAGGTTATTATCATGCCACCTGTCTCTTGAGAGATTAAGCACATTTAAAGCGTTACGGATTTGAAAGGATAAAAAGATAACATAAAATAATTCAAACAATTCAAAATCCCATTGGAATGGAGCTTTAGATGAAACTTGATCATTTACTACCAACCAGTTCAGTTTGTTGGATTGGACCTCTACCGTCGTCAATGTCAGCGAATGATTTAAATAATGTTAAAGAAATTCCATAGATTTTACAATCTGTTGGATGAAAAAAATAATTTTATATATTGCTCTTTAGATCTAATTGAATCTCAATTTATATACAAGCTAGTGGCAATTAAACCATTGACCATGAATAGCATAAAACAGTCACTTCCTTGTACAGTGTTACCTCTACATACGAGCTTAATTTGTTCCAGGACTGAGCTCGTATGTCGATCTTCTCGTAACTCGAACGAACGTTTCCCATTGAAATGAACTAAAAAATTAATTCGTTCCAACCCTCTGAAAAAACACCAAAAACTTTATCCACGGCAACGCACTCGTAACCGAACAAACAGATTTAAATTAACTTGGATTAATATATACAGACACACTCAAACATACGTTTAATGTAACTTTACACAAAACTGAATTCTAATTTTGTTTGAATTTTTTTGTTCTCCGGGTTGACTCCACCCGGACGTTCAGCGGGAGTTTTTAGAACAAACGCATCAAGAGTTGTTATTTTTTGCCTTCCCTTCAAAATATTAAAAAAATGACACGCACAAATGTCCTCACAATACGATGACGCGTGACCACTTGCCAGCTTGTCAGGGTGCCTCTTTTCTACAAAATCAGAAAACTCTTGCCACTTCGCTAGCATGTCTTTGATATCCTTTGTAGCCAGGCGGCCCCCCTCGTCCACCTACTCCTCGCTACTGAGTTACGGCAACACCTCCAAATGTTCACTCTCATGGAGCTCGATTAAATCCTGTGTCATCAGTTCTTCGTGGTGCTTGGCGATTAGATCATTCACATCTGCCTCGTTAACCTCCAGCCCCAAGGAAATTCCAAGTGACACAATATCATCCATGACAACGAGCAAGCTCTGTGACACGGGAAAATGCAAGCTCCGCCCAGTGCTCGTAGATATCTGTTATACACAAAAGAGATGTGGCAAAAAAGACAGTGCGCTACAATGATAAACAGCCTCTCATGTCATGGCCACCTGGCTTTCTCGCATCTCGAAATTTTTCTCGTATCTAGAGATAATTATTTGCTCAAAATTTTCCTCGTATCTCGAGCATCTCGTAGGTAGAGCTGCTCGTATGTAGAGGTACCACTGTATTTTGGACCACAGCCATAAAACTTAAGATATTTACACTGCGAGCCAACCTGATCTTTGCTCTCCCAAAACAAATGATTATAATGCACACTTTCTGTGGAACTTTTTATTGTTCTCGCATCTTGCATCATCTACCATTCTCAGTGTTTTGTTTTGTCCATCTTATATTTTGATGAAATATAACAGCTTGATTGATTAATGTTTGCCCTCCTCGCTCATACACCCTCCCCATGTCTCTAGCTTCGGGATGTCTTTGTCTAGACGTCCTAATAAAGTCGATAACATGGGGAATTTTTGCAACCAAAGGCAGCCCAAGGTGACATATTTCCCTCCTCTTGCGAGCTCGTTAGCATGCTGTGTCTCCCTGGTGGACGTGTTAATATTGGTTTCTAAGCCAATATTTTAACATGCTTTTAATCTTCAGATGATGACAGAGGTAAGATAAAAAAAATCACCTAAATTGCCATTTGACCAAACCGTTGCTGATGCTGACATTTAGTCCGTCGCATCAGTGCACACAGGTTTCATAATAACACTAGGGAGCACAACTTTTATGGTTTTATCACCATTTTTTCTCCATTGGACTTTTTAAACCATAATATCTGCTTGCTAACATTAACATTAACGTTAACATTTTCAAATTTTGACATTCACTGGAATATGAGCCACCGGGTGATGTACAGTGGTACCTCGAGATACGAGCTTAATGTGTTTTCCGGCACTGAGCTCGTATGTCGATTTACTCGTAACTCAAATGAACGTTTCCCAAAGAAATGAACTAAAAACAAAGTAATTCGTTCCAACCCTCTGAAAAAACACCAAAAACAGGATATTGGATTGGAAAAACATTTTTATTTTAAATTGGTATACCTTTCTTCTATTTGCCCCGCCTCCACCCTGACTTTCAGATGCAATCTATCGAGGGTTGTTTGCTTTTGTCTTCCCTTCAAAATATTGCAAAAATGATGCACACAAATGTCCTCACAATAGGACAACGCACGACCACTTGCCAACTTGTCCGGGAAGTAGTACTCCTCTCGTATTAGAGAACAAGCTCCACCATTCGCACTGGCTAACTGAAAAATGCAACGTTCCGCCCAGTGCTCGTAGAGACATTACACGATGGAGTTCCGATTAGAAAGCCAGTGCCCATGATGTTCTTATGAGCAGCCTCTTGCGTCCGCTGTATGCTCGTATATCAAAATTTGTCTCTTATCTCAAGATAAATATTTGCAATTTTTTTACTCGTATCTCAAATTGCTCGTATGTCAGGGCACTCGTATGTTGAGGTATTACTGTAGTGCTACAACGCCTGACTTTGGTGCGAGCAGAGTGGGATCGATTGCCACTTAATGCTGGTGCCCGTGATGCGATCCTGTCAAGGTTAATAGGTGTGGAAAGTGAATTAATTTGGGGTGTCCATCGCCCAAAGTTAGGTGGGTCACACAGACACAGTCAACCATTGGCACTCACAATCATACCGCCACTGAGCGGAAATCGATCCCACACTTGTCCACATCGAAGTCAGATGAGTGAACCACTTCAACACCAGGTGGCCATTTTTTGATTCTGTACCTTAAAATTTGTTAAAAAAACTACTAACTAACTAAAAATGTGAGCCGGTTATGTGTATACTATTGCTTCTTCCAGGTCATGGCTCTGGGTTGGTGTGGTGATGGCATCAAAATTATATATTGGATTCATTGTGTGTGTGTGCGAGGCATGGAGTGTGCCACATCTGTGCATGGTGATGCGGTGGTGGCAGTCATTTCCATGGTTACAGTGATCCACGATGGCCTGTGAATCTGTACCTCCTGCAGACAATGTTGCACGCTCTCATTACTGCCCGCCATGCGTCCTACATCATGCTGGGAATGCCACTTGGTAGGGGAATGAGGACAGGAAAGCCTACAATGTGAATAGTGAAGGGAGGCGTGGAATGAAAAGAAAGATGATAGTAAAATGATGCTGAGACATGTAGGAGTCAAATAAAGGCAATTGGGATGAGATTCGCTGGGACTAATATAAAAGTAGTTCACACTTGAACCGCTATAGCCACTCAGTTTGGACTTGAACTGGACCTGAATAGGGGTACCTCTACCTACGAATGCTTCTACATACAAAAATTTCAGGATACATGCAAATTGCTGTTACAAAACCAAGATCCAAGTTACGAAATCTCCCAAAACGTCAATATATTTCCTGTATTCCTTTTTTTATTTTGAAATTGTGTGGTAGCGTTGTGTCCTGCTTAACAATCTTCCTACACTCGGCTGGCCTTGGCTGTCTTACAACAACTCCATGATTTAATTTTCTTTTTTTATCCCCTTGAATACCCTTCTGCCTCAGTTATTTCATTTTTGTTAGACCACTCCGCGAACTAGTTCCTTGCCTTCATTTTGTTCCTACTCTACGTTACACGGTCGAAACCACACTTTCGTAACATCGGCTTCTACCTCGTCAACCTGCTGCCCTCTGGCAGGCGCAACAAGACCATAACAGCCAAAACAAACAGACTTAAGTTGGTTCCTTCCTAAGAGCCACAACAATACTCAACTCGAGTTCTGTTATTATACAGTGGTACCTCGAGATACAAGCTTAATTCGTTCCAGGACTGAGCACGCATATCGATTTTCTCGTAACTCAAACGAACGTTTCCCATTGAAATGAACTGAAAACAAATTAATTCGTTCCAACCCTCTGAAAAAACACCAAAAACTGGATATTGGATTGGAAAAAATGTTTTATTTGTTTTAATTCGCCATCTTTTAACAGTAACACATAACTAGTGGTTTAATATTACCAAATGTGTTTAATAGTACTAAAATGATACGGATTTCGAAGGGGGGAGAGAGAGACGGACAGAGCGAGGGGGGTCTTTTTGCACGGCTATCGTAACATAACATAAACAAATTTAAATGACCTTGGATTACGATGCAGACACACTCAAAAATAAGTTTCATCAAACCTAACACTAAACATAATTGTAAATTTTTTTTGATACCTTTCTTCTCCTGGGTTGGCTCTTTTTGCTCCCCCCCCCCCAAACCCCCCCCCCCCCAACTTACTTTCAGTCCATATCGAGGGTTGTTTGAGTTTGTATTCCCTTCAAAATATTCCCAAAATGATGCACACAAACGTCCTCACAATAGGATAACGCACGGCCACTTGCCAACGTGAAGTAGTATATACGCCAATCGCACTGACTAACGGGAAAAAACACTGAAAAAATGCAACGCTCCGCCCATACTCGCAAAGACATTACAAAGAGGGAGTTGCGACCAGAGAAATTACACGAGGGAGATGCGGGGAGAGAGACAGTGCCCATGATGTTCTTATGAGCAGCATCTCGCGTCCGCTGTCTGCTCGTATATCAAAATTTGTCTTGTATCTCAAGATAAATATTTGCCCGAAATTTTACTCGTATCTCGAATTGCTCGTATGTCGGGCCACTCGTATGTCGAGGTACCACTGTACTTGTATAATGACAATAAAGACATTCATTTCAAGTTTGTGAATTCATTTATACTTTTATCAATTTATGAGCATTTTTTCTGCAATTACATTCGCTTTGCCATCGTGGTTCAGGACAAAGTTGCCAGTGTGAGATGCCCTGTCTTGTGACTGCTAAGGGCCCAGCTCCAGAATCTGGTGACAAGTATAGACCAGGGTTGGGCAAACTTTTCGGCCCGGGGGCCACATTGACTTTAAAAATTTGACAGGCGGGCCGGGTCAGCACAAGATACGATACATATAAAAAAACTGCATCCGTTAACATTACATATGAAACATAAACAGAAAAAAGGACTAAAGTATGAACATACTCCTCAATCATCTGGGATTTATGGGGTGCTTTCTTGGTTTTCATCAGACTAAAGGTCTGTTCACACACATATGTAGAGCCAAGTAACACCAGAATCCTCTGTGCCATCTTCTGGATGTTTGGAAATTTGGCTGCACTTAATGAAGCCTAAAACTCAGAGACTTTCAGGGAATTTAACTTGTCACATTGGAGATCAATCAGTTCCAACTGCAACGCCTGTGGAACCCTTTCCGGGTCTTGTGAGAAAGGACATGACACCAGCTGTCAATTTTTCCAAAATCACAAAACTGACGGCAGAATTGCTCATGCAGGTCATCCAATAATTTCCTGTATTTTGACAGCATTTTTTTTTTTTTTTTTAATTATAATAATTTGGACAGCGTCGGCTGGCCGGATTAAAAGGAGTAACGGGCCGTATATGGCCCACGGGCCGTAGTTTGCCCATGTCTGGTATAGACAAAACTTGGCCATCAACTTTGCTGTGATTGGTTGGTTAGCATTTGTGGGACCAGTCAAAATGCTTGTATTCTCTGCCTGCATTGATGTATATGGATGTGTCTATCTGTGGTCAGATCAGTGGGGAGAGTTGCCAATTTTATTACATGTATCACATTTCCCATTATTGGTATTGCAATATTTGCCAATGTATTGGCTCAGCACTAAGCAACAATTAGTTTTACTCTTGTTTTGCAAGACATTTCATGAGGACACGTTCTGCTAATGCTCCCGCAAAGTACTTCTTGGACTTGTACATGGCGACAGGACCTCCGGGGGGACATGAATCTCTAAATATAGTTTGTGTTTGTGTGTCTAATGGTGCATGTGAGAAATAGCAGATGTCATATGTGCATTAAGGAGATACAACAAGCGTACAAAAAGTGCAAATGAGTTCAAGCCTGATAAGGAGGTTGCAGCAATGACAAATTATAGTGCCTAAGTAGGACATGGTCATATTAGTCCTTCCTTTTGCCATCGTTATGTTGTAAATTAAGATCTTATATACATACTCGACTACATCCATAGCTGTCCTAGCTACAAAATATAGTCATTGTGCTCAGCATGCCTCAAAAAAGAATAATATCCAAGTTAAATATGTTTAGTTTTAAAATTTTAAATCAATCAAGTGTGGAAATATTTTATCTGCTTGAAGTAGCCCTTTAGTTTTAGAATATAAATCTGCTGTTACTTGACTTTGCTTGCTTGCTGGTGAGATTATCTTATTTATGACTTATAAAGTTAATTTAGATGTTACAGTGGTACCTCGAGATACGAGCTTAATTCGTTCCGGGACTGAGCTCGTATGTCGATATTCTCGTAACGAGAGGGACATAGAGGGAGGCGGGGGGGGGGGTCGAGCGGGGGAGACTTTTTGCACCGGTGAATCGTAATATAACAAACAAATTTAAATGAACTTGGATTACGATGCAGACACACTAAAAATAAGTTTAATCTAACCTTACACTAAAATTAATTCTAATTTTGTTTTACATTTTTATAACGTCTCCTGGGTTGGCTGTTTGCCCCGCCTCCACCCTCACTTTGACTATCGATGGACTGTTTGCTGTTGTATTCCCTTCAAAATATTCCGAAAATGACGCACACAAATGTCCTCACAATAGGATAACGCACGGCCACTTGCCAACAAGAAGTAGTCTTGAATTAGCGATTGCTCCGGCATTCGCGCCGAGTGACGGAAAAAAAACACTGAAAAAAATGCAACGCTCCGCCCAGTGCTCGTAGATATCTGTTATACACGAAAGAGATGCGGCAAAAAAGACAGTGCGCTACAATGATAAACAGCCTCTCATGTCTTGGCCACCTGGCTTTCTCGTATCTCGAAAATTTTCTCGCATCTAGAGATAATTATTTGCTCGAAATTTTACTCGTATCTCGAAATGCTCGTAAGTCGGGGTGCTCGTATGTCGGGGTGCTTGTATGTCAAGGTACCACTGTATTCCCAAAAAATACTGCTGTAAGTTATGGGCACAATTAAATGTTACTGTGCTGTAGTGGGAGAAATTATTATTAGTGAGGAAGTCAAATATCCGTTGTTGAGATCAGAATGTTCAGTAGAGTGGGGGAGGCACCACTCATGCCAAGCCTCAGGGAATGTCACTTATCCCCCGTTTAGCCCTGAAAAGGTGATAAAGAGCTTAATGCTACAGTATATCTGTTACGATCGCGCCGCGTCGTCGTGGCACGATCGGGAATGGATTCGGACCCAGGCGCGGGGAAGTAGGTATTAGCTTCAAAACAACATCTTTAATAAATCAAAAGGGATCTACAAATCAACAAAGGGTTGGAACCAAAACGCGAGTATGCAGGAATATGCAGGAATATGCAGGAATATGCAGGAATATGCAGGAATATGCAGGAATATGCAGGAATATGCAGGAATATGCAGGAATATGCAGGAATATGCAGGAATATGCAGGAATATGCAGGAATATGCAGGAATATGCAGGAATATGCAGGAATATGCAGGAATATGCAGGAATATGCAGGAATATGCAGGAATATGCAGGAATATGCAGGAATATGCAGGAATATGCAGGAATATGCAGCAGCATGCAGGACGCATGCAGGAACGATCCGACAATGATACTAGGACTCATTCATGTTTAAATACCAAAACAGGAAGTAATCAACAGATTGACCGCAGCCGCTCTGCCCTGACGGCATGCCAGGAGGGACAAACGGTCTGCTCCTGACAATATCTCAGCAATTCAACAAAGAATTGTCCTCAAATTCTCCATGTTTCCCACACTTATCTTCATAGTCCCACTTTCACAGATTTTTACACACCAATTTTGATAGAATGCTATCAAGGACTAGATAAAAATAAACAATCAATATTCATGCTGATCCATAACTGTTGAAATTGTACAAAAAATATTATTTATATAACTTTGCCATCACCTTTCTTCAAAAAAACAATGACATCTCAGGAGTACTAGAGCCAGCACAGGGCCAATGTCTTAATAGAATAGTATGTCGACGTGCTTTTATCGTGGAATATGAAATTGAAAGTAGTAAAAATTGTCCCAAAGAACATGAAATTGTACGATTCCACAAGCAAATGTGGTGATTTAAAATGTAATAATTTATCATCTGATATAAACCATGATTTTTAAAAAAATTTCACCACCTACTCACAAAGTAACAAATACCTATCTAGAGGTTATGATCTTCAATACTAAAATGTGACATTATTCAGTACAGACAGATTGTAGTGCGGAGTTCTCGGAGGAGGGAGAGAAAAGGATAGGAGAGATACATGAAGGCAACACGCTCGTAACATAACACAAACTTTAAATTTAATGAAGTTAGATTACTGTACACACACTGAAAAATATGTTTTAATCTTAAATTACACTAAATTTAAACCTTCTTGCAATAACCGAGGATAAGATGTTAATGTATTCCTCCGTGGGTTTCGAGTCGGAACATCCTGGCTTCTCCATGCCACAGAACTGAGTGTTCGTTTTTTACAATTATCGAACCAGCGACGACTCGCTTTGAGGGGTTTCGCTGCTGTCTTTTTCAGATGCTTGCTTTGCTTTCAAGTCCATGTGGATTCTGCTGGCTTTTTCGTAGATTATCGACTCAGTCACGCTATCTCCATTAAAGAATGCAACCTACACGGCTCGGTACCCAAAGATATCTTTCCGCGAGGGAGAAAGACAGAGCTATGCTGTTCTCATAAGCAGCCTCTCGCATACTCGGCCACCCAGACGGCCGCATCGGGAACCATCTGGTATGCTCGTATCTCAAATTTGTCTCATATCTCAAGGCAAAAAATTCCTCAGTCAATTTTCCTCGTCTCTCAAATTTACCGTATGTTGGGGCACTCGTATGTCAAGATATTACTGTATACCAGTACAATGGGTGGCCCGGCGGATGAGTGGTTAGGGTGTTGGCATCACAGTTCTGGGGCCGCGGGTTAAAATCCAGGTCAGTCCACCTGTGTGGAGTTTGCATGCTCTCCCTGGGCCTAGCTGGGTTTCCTCCCACATGCACGATAGGCTGGTTGGACACTCTGAATTGCCTGTCTGTCTCCTCTTGCCCTGCGATCAGCTGGCCACCGATTCAGGTTGTCCCCCGCCTCGTGCCCGAAACTCATCCCGGACGTGACCCTTGTGAGGATAATCCGGTTCAGAAAATGAACGAATGAATGAACTACTACAATGAGATTTAAAGCATCACCATAAAGTGCACACATAAATAAGAAGTCATAAAAACGTGAGGTATAAAAATGTGACTAAGTATTTAGCAGCACGTGAGGTAGCTATGGGGTCTTTTGTGCAATCATCAAAGTAAGTGATAAAAATTTGCTGTGCTAAGTCTGAAGTAAAAATCAGAGAACATTCCTTATTGATATGCATCTGGCAGTTTTATGGCATCTTACTTATAGTGCAGTGACAGTCATTGTTCCCTCTAAGCTGCGCGCGTGTTCTCTGCGCACAGCAAACATATGCAGCGCACAAAATAAAATCCTAAATTGTAAAAAAAATTACAAAAATGAGAGTTGCAGCCTGTCACTAACAAACGACAAGAAACGGTAATTTCGGATAAAACTATGACTAACACTGTGTCTAACCAATGATATGATGCGGTTCACGTCACGTGTTTACTTCCGCGGCATGAGTAAATGTTAACGACATCTATTGGCTGCGTTAGTTACGCGTTATGCCTATTTTGCAGGTTAGCATATACAGACACTCCTCAACTTACGAACGCAATTGGTTCCGAGCGATTGTTCATAAGTTGAATTTGTTTGTAAGTTGATTTAGTGCTATATTTTGTATTATAATTTATGTTTAAGGCCTATATAAGTATATTGAAGGTTTATATAAGTGCATTTGTATGTTTAAGGCTTGTATAAGTAACACGCATTGGTTTGTACTGAAAAAAAAAACATTTAATAAAATGGAGAGAATATGTACAGTACTGTAGAGTGAGAGATAGATTTATGTATTAGAAAGTGGCCAAAAGAAGCGACCTAATGACGATTGCACAGTTTTCTTCTTTTTTTCATCATAAATGATGCAGTAGCACGGTATGGCATCATTCAATTGATTTGCAAACTTTGTGCAACGTTCAATATTTGGGTCCTGCTGCTCGATCTTTCTGTTTATAAATGGTACTGAATGTGCAACGCTCACCACTTTCTGACGCGCATCAAGCTTCGTTATTATTGCCACTCGTTTCAAATGAAATGGCTTGCCTCTTCCATGCAACTCCCTCAATAGGAGCCTTTAGCTTTTTACCAACCATATTCAATATTGGATGCATGAGATATTTAATGATACAAATGAAAAAGGTTCTTTGCACACTGGAGATACATTCACGCACTTCCGCATTGCAACGAAGAAGGTAGATGCTGGGTGAGCTGAGCTCTCACAGCGCCATGCGTCGGTATTAGCGGCGGAAAGAAGTACTACTCCGAAAAAGACGCGAAATACAAAATTGGACTTGCGAACATTTTTGGACTTAAACGCAATTTGCAGACATGTTCGTATGTACCGTTGTTCGTAAGTTGAATGTTCGTAAGTCGGGGAGCGTCTGTACATAGTTAACTTTTTGTTGGAGCTGCTGCCAAGCCTTTATTATGGCAAAACGACCAGGCTTTGGCAGAGCCACTTAAGAAGGCAAAGTAAAAAAAAGACATGCGGTTCTTTTAAGATGGAATGGCTGTCGGAGTATGTGCAAATAGAACAAAAGGTGAAATTGGGTGAGAAAGGTCTCCTCTGCAAAACATGCAGCGAAACTAATGTTGTAAGCAAGTTTTCCGATGGAAACATATTGCATATGGACATTTATTAATATGTTTTATTCATAGATAATAATCATTCAATTTTAATATGACTAGATCATTTATGGGTAGTAGACATGCACCTGCTTATGGCAGGTTTGATACAGGTGTGTGCCCATAGCGAGCAATTATGATGTTGCTCACACTGGTCGTCTATATGCCCAGAAATAGGAAAAATTAGAACATTGTGACAGTACGTAATTGGGTGTAGATTAAATCCTCTGTGCAAAACTTGAGTTGTTTATGGCGACTGTGACGGCTCTTGGGAAGAACGAGTCCCTGAGTCTGTTTGTTGTAATGTTGCTTGTGATAATGTCTATTCAGCTACGTTTACGTGAGTGACCTTGTTTCTTGTATTTGTCTATGGTGTGTGTGCATATGTATTTGTGTTACATAAGAAGATATATTATGTAATATTTAGTTATATTTTTTTCAAGAAGGTCACCATTTGCGTCTGTGTTTTTGTATGTGCTCTTTGTGTGTATAACTTGCCCTACTGTCGT
Source organism: Stigmatopora argus (assembly GCF_051989625.1). NCBI lineage: Eukaryota > Metazoa > Chordata > Actinopteri > Syngnathiformes > Syngnathidae > Stigmatopora > Stigmatopora argus. The sequence continues at coordinate 4,893,216 of NC_135399.1, forward strand.
ACCCGCAGCATCCGGGTGCCACCCGTGGGTGTTTTGGTCTCCGTGCTCCCACACCTGCACTCGCTGGGAGCTCTTTTTTCTCATTATCTCTCTCTAACTCACTCTTTCATGCACACACGCACACACACGAGGCCAACATGCTTCGATTCATGTGTCAGTCAGCACTTAATCTCCTGAGATTTCAGATCAGACAGGCATGGAAAGGATGCGTTCCACAAGTGTCTTGCTTTTTCTAGGATTTCATTTTTATGGACGAAATTAAAAATGCCAGAAAAGTCTGACGATAATCACAAAAACAATAATAATGCAGAAAAAAAGACCACATTCAAGACATCATTCAGAATAAGACTGATAAATAATAACAACAAAATTTAAGATTGCATCGTAGACTGAGTAGAAAAGCAAAAGAGCACTTGGCCAAAATGGAAAATGTGGAGACCTACCGTATGCATGCATGTACATCTATGTGTATGTATATATGTGCTTATATATGTGTATGTATGTGTGTATATATATATATATATATATATATATATATATATATATATATATATATATATATATTTATGTGTGTATATATATATATATATATACATTTCAGCAACACGCTTATTTATTTATATATATATTTATTCATGTATTTATTTATTAACGTACTTATTACCTATCTATTTATGTCTAAAATGCCTTTCCTATTTCTGCATCCTCACCCTCTTGCTACTGTGACAACGAAATTTCCCGAATACGGGATGAATAAAGTTATCCAATCCAATCCAATCCAATATTTCTAGTTAAATATCCATTAAAATTTAATGGATATTTAACTAGAAATATTCTCCACATTTTCCATTTTGACCAAGTGCTCTTTTGCTTTTCTAATGATTAAACTAACAATAACATTACATTATATATTTATCACAAGCAAAGGGGCCCGTCTTGGCCGCTCCCACCTGCTTGACTTATCCCTTCACCGATACATTCACAGCACAATTCGTGATTGTCACTTGAGTGGCTTGCATTCACCAGCGAAAGATGCATAAAACAAAGACTTGATTCAAATATTCTTTTTCTGTCCTCAATTTTATCACAGCTGATTTTTTAGCTAATGGTTATGAATTTAGGACTACTAGGGTGAACAGATTGCTAATCAACCACAGACTTCAAACTTGAATTAATTCCATGCAGACTCAGTTAAACAGAGCTGGCAACCTCCCTCGACCCCATTTCAGGAGTACCCTTTTCCCATTTCCAGAGTTTATCCGGAGTGAATGCGATTCACGTAAAATCCATATGCCCTGAAGTCGCACAAGACGAATCATTCATCAGAACTTGTAACTGGGATGATTCACAATACACTCTTGTTACCGAATTCTTCCGGTTTACGGTGAAGTTGTGTAAAGATGCGATGGTGTGAATTTCGAGGCATTTAAATTGGAAATTTGGTACTTTTATGAAATGGTTGCTTCCCAAAAATTTAGGTGACAATTTCTTTGGATTTTCCAAGTTTAGGGAGGTTGTGTGGAGTCCCGGTGTTTGCGCTGCATTTCCGGGTAAACTCCTGAAATTCCGGAGTAGTTGGCAGCTCTGGTTAAACCACTAGACCAGGGGTGGCCAAGTCCGGTCCTCGAGTTCCCCTATCCTTTCTGTTTTCCATATCTCCCTCATCTACCACACCTGAATCAAATGATCAACTCATCAGCAAGCTGTCCAGAAGCTTCCTACCGATTATTTGATTCAGGTGTGTTGGTGGAGGGAGAGATGGGAAACAGACTGGATAGGGGTTCTCGAGGATCGAAATTGGCCACCCTTGCACTAGACCATCAGTCCCATATTCTCCCCGGCTAACTGGTTGCTAGGCATTTGCAGGACGTGTATCCCAGATGACTCAGTACAAAATGTTGTCTACATTTCAGAGTTGTCGTTAGGAAATCACAGGGCAGTTTGAAATGCAGGAATGTGTAGAAATTAATTGCATCCCAAGTCCGCCATGGGAACAACTGCACTACAAATGGAATTACGACTCCAGGATGACTGCTTCCAGGACAACCCTCAAGTCAATCACGGGGCAATTGTGAAAAAATCTAATTTGTGTGGCATCTTGATGTTTTGCTTTAGGACATCCACCCTGAACCAAATTCTCACTCAGACATCAACTCCAGTGTAAACTTTTTGGCGGTAATGTCTCTTTTTGGGAAGGATTGTGTAAACTTTTTGCTTTTAGTTGGATTGTTATTAT